>NC_081169.1:4697719-4856012 GCF_012432095.1 Onychostoma macrolepis
ATCAAAACAGTGGAGATGATCATGGATTTAAGGAAAAACCCCCCTGCACTCTCCCCACTCACCATAAAAGACAGCATTGTGGCTGCAGTGGAGATATTCAAGTTCCTGTGATCCATCATCTCTCAGGACCTGAAGTGAGACACTCACATTGACTCCATTCAGTGCTGACAAGGCTGACCCAGAGCTCCACGCTAATTGTTATTTGTTGTTTTTTCTCGCTACGTGTTATTGTTTCGTGATTGTGTGGTTGAGCTTCCTGCAATGTGGATTATGGAGATAACTAGGACATTGTTCATTCTGAACGCTTTATGTTCATTGTTTTCCATCAACAACGCCTTGTCTGGGCCTAGGCAAGATGTGACCTATTCCAGAGAGTACCTGATGTCTCTACGAAGACATGCAGGACATGTGGATCTTGAATCATTAACGCACGATTGCCCTGAAATCGCACGGAAACCTAACTTTAAAGCGAAGAAGTTGAAGAAAAGGGGAGCAAGAGGGGGTATTTGGGCCAGGCTTCGGAAGCGAGGTGCGCGATTCCGTTTTCCCATGATAACACTGTCAAATGTGCGGTCACTTAATAATAAAATGGATGAACTGATGGCCAGGGTAAAAGTCGAGAATGACTTTAAAATGAGTAACCTAATCTGTCTAACGGAGACATGGCTTAAAGACGAGACTGAAGTTGCGCTGCCTGGGTACATCACAATAAGAGCTGACCGGGACAAACATCAATCAAACAAATCGATCGGGGGAGGTATGTGTATCTTTGTGGACAGTAAATGGGCAGCACAATTGCGCATTCATGAGAAAGAGTGCACCCCCGACTATGAGTTGCTTTCTGTATAGTTTAGACCGTTCTATCTTCCAAGGGAATTCGGACAGATTACCGTCATACTGGTTTATATACCGGGACCCAAATACGAGGAAGCTGCTGGTAGGATAAGTGAGAGTTTTAACAAAGCACTCTCGCTCTGTGGACCAGCCCATCTTCATACTTGGGGATTTTAATAATTGTGAACTTTCCAGTCATTTACCAACGCTACAACAATATATAGACTGTCCCACACGGCTTTCGCGGACTCTGGATCAGTGTTATGGTAACATACCGAATGCTTATAAGGCAGTGCCTCGCCCACCACTGGGTAAGTCAGATCATAACGTTATTCATCTGCTGCCCACATACAAAGCTAAACTCAAACAAGAAAGGCCTACTGTAAGAGAAGTGACGCTGTGGTCTGAGGTCTGTAAAGAGAGACTGAGAGACTGCTTTGATGATACGAACTGGGACATTTTCTTTGATAACTGTGTAAGCACAAATGAGTTAACAGAAACAATAACATCTTACATTATTTTCTGTGAGAATAATGTTGTATCAACAAAACTGTTAAAATATACCCTAATAATAAGGTTTGGGTTTCACATGAAATGAAGAAATGTCTAAGTGAGAAAAGGGCTGCTTTTGCTCAAGGTAATATGGTGCTCTTTAAAGATAAAAGACGAGAACTCAGAGCAATTATTAGAAAGTCCAGGCAGCAATATAGAGATAAAATGGAGAAACAGTTTGTTACTGGGGATGCTCGTAAAGCATGGAGCAGTCTAAACAATATGATGGGTAGAGAGACTCAGAAGCGACATAGGCTACCCACAGATATTGGTTTATTTGCAAACAAATTAAATCAGTTTTACAGTAGGTTTGACAAAACTACACATGCAGTTAGGGCTGACCAAGTGTGTAGCCATGTCTGGAATACCATCACTCTTACAGAGGAGGAGACAGCTGATTGTCTTGCTAGGGTAAACCCTCATAAAGCACCTGGCCCAGATGGTCTTAGAGGGAGGGCCATAGCAGGGTGCGTTTATCAACTTAAAGGTGTTTTTACTAGACTATTTCAGATCTTGCTTGACACACACACTGTCCCACTTTCCTGGAAGAGAACCACAATCATCCCTGTGCCTAAAAACTGCAACCCTGTATCATCTAATGATTTTAGACCTATTGCCCTCACCAGCATTCTATGTAAATGCATGGAAAGGGTTGTGTTGGGTCATTTGGCAAATGCCCATTTTGTCTGACCAACTGCAGTTTGCTTATAAGGCACAGAGAGACACTGAGGATGTTACGTTAACTCTGCTGCATGTGATCAGTAAGCATATTCAGCATCCTGGCGCTTTTGCTAGAATTTTATTTATTGATTTTAGTTCAGCTTTTAGTACTGTCAGGATTGACATTTTATTAGATCAGCTATTAAAACTGGATACCAATGGGCACCTTCTGTTATGGATTAAGGACTTCTTAACTGACCGTCCTCAAAGAGTCTCTGTACAGGTTACTATGTCTGACGAGGTTATTCTGAACACTGGAGTCCCACAAGGTTGTGTGTTATCACCTGCATTGTTTTCTGTGTACATAAATGAAATGCAGATTTGTGAAAGTAATTTTAGTTTGTTCAAGTATGCCGATGACATGGCTATGGTTGGTCTTATGGTCAGAGGAAGGGGGGAGTTAGAAAGGGCCTACTTTAAGCATATAGACCGCCTGGTGGCATGGTGTGAGGAGAGTGCTTTGTCACTAAATGCTTCTAAAACCAAGGAACTTGTTGTCAGTATTAAGAAAGGGCAACCTACATGTCAGCCAATCATAATTGGGGCCGACATGTTGAGATTGTAAATAGTTTTAAATATCTAGGGATTATCCTAGATTGTAACTTAAATTTTATTGAGCACACAGACTATATCTATAAGAAGGCAAGCCAAAGATTGTTTCTTTTGAGGAAACTAAACAGTTTGAATGTAAGTAAGGGAATCCTGAGGATGGTTTACACCAGTTTACTGGATAGCATTATTTCTTATAACATCACCTGCTGGTATGGGAATCTGGGGGCTAGAAGTAAAAGTAAGATCACAAAGATTATTAATATAGCCAGTAAGATTATATTAGACCCCCAGAGGCAGCTGGTGGAACTGTATACAAACCAGACCAGGAGGAAAGCCTCACAAATAGTTCAGGACTCCACCCATCCTCTCCAACATGAATTTGAAAAACTTCCTTCAGGCAGACGATACAGGGTACCCATAGCAACAAGAAATATTTTCAAGAAATCTTTTATACCATCTGCTGTTACTTTATTAAATAAATGATATATAATCAGGTTTATGTATATTATGTAATTAATTGCTGTTGTTTGTTTGTTAATATTATTGAGTTATTTATTGAGTAATTTATTATTACTTATTTGAGGTTTTAGTGTTATTGGTTTAATTTCTATATATTTATCTTGTGTTTTATGTGTCCGTGATTCTTGGGGCAGGATGTTCTTGTATGTTCTGTGTGTCTGTTGTATTGGACTGTGAAGTCAAGTGTGTTTGTGGTATATGTTTTTGTGGGGCCGAAGATGAATTTCCACATGTGTGGACAATAAAGATTTCTAATCTAATTGTAAAAAAGGCCCAACAAAGGTTGTACTTCCTTCACCAGCTGAGGAAGTTCAACCTGCTAGGAGCTGCTGAAACAGTTCTACTCAGCCATCATTGAGTCTGTTCTGTGCACATCAGTAACTGTCTGGTTTGGTTCAGCTACAAAAGCAGATATCAGAAGACTACAGAGAACGGTTCGGACTGCTGAAAGGATTATTGGTGCTCCCCTGCTCTCCCTCCAAGAACTGTATACATCCAGATTGAGGAAAAGGGCTCAGGAAATCACTCTGGATCCATCACATTCAAGTCACCCCCTTTTTGAACTTTTGCCATCTGGCCGGCACTACAGAGCCCCAAATACCAGGACAGCCAGGTACAAGAACAGTTTCTTCCCCCAGGCAATCTACCTTATGAACAGTTAAATGTTCCCCACATTATGCAATAGCAATTTGCAATAACCTTATATTTATTTGTCACCACCTCCATCCTAGCACATCCCTGCATCTCATTCTATTCTATTCCATTCTATAATCTATAGCACAACTGTACATGCAATTGATTTATTTTTAAATTTTTGTCTATTTATATTTGCATATGTGTATTTTTTATTCTCATTTTATTTTTCTATAAAAATACTGTGTACTGGAAGCTTATGTCACTAAAACAAATTCCTTGTATGCGCAAGCATACTTGGCAATAAAGCTCTTTCTGATTATCTGATCACAGTTTTTCTCACAACTGTTGCTAAAACAGATCTCATTCAGAAACACACAGTTGCAGCAGTCAGAGAAAATTAACGTTAAATATTCAAGGAGCAAGAGCCCAGTTAAAGACTGGATTGTAATAAGTGAGAGAGAGATCTGTTATTGTTTAATGTTTTGTTGCTGCCAGTCATGTGACATTTTATTTACTTATATTTATTCATTTTTTTACAGTGGTTACCATTGTGCTGAAGAGTAGCGCTGTCGATTGTAATTTTCACTTTGCTGTAACTTAGAATATGTGAAAAGCTCTTTTCCAAAATACTATAAATGCATTTTAGTAGTTTTCATAAAAATTACGTTTTTTTACCTAGACCCATACATTTTGTTAATATTCAATTTGTTCTGTTAAAATGGTGTGTTGACTCGGTCTGAACATGTTAAACAATGATTGTTAAATGAAACAACAATATCGTCGATTATAAATTCAAAGTTTATTTAATTTTTTTCAGAACGCCACAAATCCATCCTTTTTTTCATAAAAATGTTGGTTTATGTCTTTTTAAAAAAGGTCGTCCTGTGACAGCTTCTCTGCCTGACAGAAACAGGTCGCACCAGTCTTGTGTTGACATCCCACAGTGGGTATTAACGGTATTAATGAACCACCTGAGTGACAAACCTTCTTTTTTTGTGATTTTGTTTGTCCAGTCGGCGTTTTCTACCCCCAGGTGTAGGACTCACTGGGCATCAAAAGTGTTATTAGAGTTTAAAGCACTCGTTTTGAAGGCTGAGCACAAACAAACGCTTCAAAGCATCGCCATGTTGGATTGCATCGAACAAATTCTGATTGGTTGAGAGGACATATCGCATTTAGGCTAAAAACAGGTTCGGCGCTTATAGCGGTTTGGAAAGGAGCTGCATCTTGCAGTACATTTTAAGCAAGGAAATATAGCGATTTGGCATGAAACATTGATGGAGCAGTGAATAAGTTCAGTACACAGCAAAATGGCATGACAAACTCATTTTTTTTAAATTTGGCGTTTATCGCGTTTTGGAAAAGAGCTCTTCATATAATAACTTCAAATTGTAATTTCTCATTGAGCCAAAAGTCACTAATCTGCATGGAGCAGGTATACATGTTTTGAATGTGTTTTTTTTCTGAGTTTTATTGGAAGTTGTATGTTGGGTCAATGTAATGAATTTAAGTTTAAATAACATCCTCTCGTTTTGTGTTACACTGTAAAAAATGATTGTGATTTTAACAGTAAAAAACTGTAAAATACCACAGTAATAACCTGTTAAATGATTAAGAGTAAGTTTCCTTACTATATACAGTGAATAACTGTAATAGATCTAACCTTTGTTTTCGAGAAAGTAGCCTCAGAGTCGACACTCATAGACTGTGTCTGAAACCACTCCCTACACCCTCATTCACTAGTCCTACATTACTTCACTATATAGTCCACTAGACAGAGTGATTGAGAACATATGAGTGAATTCAGACACTGATGAACACCTGCTGTTAACAAACACAATCACTGAAGGAAAGAACAAGAAACAAAACTACAACTGACATACAGCCACAGCCTTAAATGAAATCAACTGAAATAAAACAGCAGAGGATGATTAAACAACTCCACAAACAGCATTACCAGCTCCACTTGTGACTAACCAGTTTGACTTCATTTCTGTCATATATCTATGAATTAACAGAGGTTTATATTTTATTTCAAATGTTTTGTTTGACCTCACCATCTTGGTGATCGGTGTTTGATTTAGTTATGCTCTTGACCCTTGACTCTTTAAAATTAGTTTTTTTTTGGCTGTTGTAATTGTGTTTGTAGAGCACATTTATTATGACAAGAAAAGCCAAGAGAAATTGTAGTTAAGTAGTTTTGGTTAAAACTTAAACGCGGTGGTCATCGTCAGTTAGTGTCAAACAATATGGGTGATTTGTAATTATTTTCACATTGTTTATGGTAGTAATATTACTCTACAAATTAAGCTGACAAACCATGAAAAAATTTAAAACCTTTTATTCACAAAACCTTCAGAGTTACAGCACCATTTAGAAACACAGACATCAGGAATCAGCACATGAACCTCAACAATGGTGACTATTAATAATAAAAAACAATTCATGCAGCAAAGCATGCTGGGTGCCAGTACAAAACTCCCAGCATGCACTGCAGCATGAATAAATTATGCAGCTGAATGTTCTTAATATTTTCTTTATTTGCTTTTATTTTGGTGTTGTTTTTGTTGTTACTTTTCAGTAGACTGATTTGTGATGTTCAGAGTTGAACCGTTTTTAAAAAATTTATATCATTTTGATTGTCACCAATTTTGAGATTCATATCGATTGCTGATGTCTGTGTGTGTTTAAGTTCTGCCATAGTTCAGTACATTCATTTGTGCATATTCTGGTTAGAGCTGTTTCACAACATTTGATTGCTGTAGTATCAGTGGAGCAATTAACATATTACATGTTTAATAAGAGACTTAACACGGGATAATCAATTAATTAAACTAGATCATGTTGGTGTTGACATCACAAAATCAGTCTCCAGATGATGATAGATTTGTTTGGTGTTTTGCTTTAAAAACTGTGCTTAATAAACACAGCTAATTAAAAGCAAGCAAACAAAAACCAATGTTAGGGAGTCACGATTCAAGATCCCAACTAAAGCACCCACTGATCGCCAATATGGTGACTTCAAATGAAAGTACAACAACTAAAATCTCAATAAGAGCTTTTGTACACATATGACATAAATAAAGTAAAAGTGGTTAGTAATAAGATGCTGGTGTGGAGTTGTTTAATCACCCTCTTCTGAAATCTTGAGAGATTTCATGTGTTTTATTTCAGTTGATTTCATCTTGGCTTTAGCTGTAAGTTTTGTTTCTCTGCTCTTGTTTCTCATTCCTTCAATGATTCTACTTGTTAACAGCAGGTGTTCATCAATAAAGCTCAATCCTAATTTAATTAGTCACTTAATTCTCTCATTAATTCATCACTGCTTCAGTGTTACTTCAACACTCTGTAGTGTGGACACATAGAAGTGCTCTTTAAAACTGAGGATTTTGCTGTGGGATTAAAGGGTTAAATGTGTGAGATGACAAAACATACTGTGAAACGTAATTTTAACAGAAATATACCATGAATTTAATTTACGGAAGCAAACTGAAAAAACAGTAGATTACTGGCAACCACAGCTGCCGGTATTTCACCGTAAAATCAAGACAAAAACAGCAAAATACTGTAAAACCTAACAGTCAACTTCCTGTTGTGTTTTGTGGGTCACCATTGTGCTGGAGAGTAGAGCCTGTGTTTAAGTCAAGGACGGACAGAGAGACACTGATGTTATGCTGCATGTTGCTTTATTTAAAGGCAGTAACTGTGTAGTTACTGATGTAATGAGAACCTTTGCTAGTTTTGATCATGTATGTGTGCTGCTGTTATTTGCAAGAGATTTGAATTGATGACTTTGCATAAATCAGTAAGATTTTCTTCATGGACTTAAACAAAATAGTTCTCAATACTCTCATACTCACATTACATAAACATTATAAATATTAGTCTATAAACAAATGGCAGTTGGATAATTTAAGCGTAGTCGGTTTCTGCAAATAAAATGAGTTAACTGAAAGGTTTGTGTATTAACATTGTATCAGTTAATGAGATACGGTTTTCACTGTAAATTTAAACAGTTCTGTAAATCCTAAAATTTAGCTATCAGATTTTTCACGGTAAAATTCTGGCAACCACAGCTGCGGTATTTTTCCGTAAATTTAACAGATTTTTTTTACAGTGTACATAATCTTGGTTGAACTGGGATACAACAACAAAACTAGAATTGTATGTAGTATCAGATAGAAATACTTTCTTAAAGCAACAACTGCACAGGTTCACTTTTTACAGTGCATGGCTGGATAATTTCATGTTCATAAACACCCTGGTGTGCTCAAAATTGTAAATATGGTACCAATAATTGTGTCCAACGTGTATTTGAGGAAAAAAAAAAACATTTATTTCATGATGAGATTTCCCCTCATTTTCAATTGTTTTAGTTCAATGAAAGGTTAGATTTTTGTGATTTAAAAAATAAAAATAAAAATAAAACATCAAAAGGATTAACAATGCAGGTTTATTTTCACAGCCTTCTTTCGTATTTACAAAGGGTACCAACAATTCTGACCACGTGTGTATAACATCTTCGAGCTGCATTGTAAAAAGTGAACCCGTGCAGTTGTTGCTTTAAGGATGTATTTCTATCTGATACTATATGCACTTCTAATTTTGTTGTTGTAACCTAGTTAAATCAAGATTATGTAACACAAAACAATAGAATGTTATTTCAACTTAAATCTATTACATTGACTCAACATACAATGTCCAATAAAACTCAGAAAAAACACATTAAAAACATGCACATCTGCTCCATGCTGATTAAGAAATTTTATTTCAATGAGAAATTATGATTTGAAGTTATTATATATTTTAAGTTGCAGCAAAGTGAAAATTACAATTGATAGCACTACTCTTCAGCACAATGGAAACCACTGTAAAAAAAAAAAAAAAAAAAAACTTACAATTGTAAATAAAATGTCACATGACTGGCTGCAACAAAACATTAAACACTAACAGATCTCTCTCTCTCACTTATTACAATCCAATCTGACTTTATTTCTTTCATACTAAACTTCTTATTGAGAATTAACTGAGGTTATGTTTTACTGAAAATAATCAAGTTTGAATTCACCATTGTGGAGATAAGCGTTTGCGTTAACTGGGCTCTTGATTCTTGAATATTCTGCTGCGTCTGTGAAGCACATTTGTTATAGCAACAGTTGTGTGAAAAACTGTGATCGGATGAGCTTGGTGACTTATTGATGGTGACTCAGTCGTCATGTAGTGGTTAGATTCACAGATCATATCAGGAGTCAGCTGTTAGACTAATGGTATTATGATAGTCAAATATTGGTTCTTTTTTTTCATTATATAGGAAGTGTTTTGAGCTGTGTTTTTTTGATTCACACAAAGATCAAGAATGGTGACAATCAATGCAAACCTTTTTTGTGACATTAGTAGTTTGTTTTGTGATGTTCAGAGTTGACTGTCACCATTGTTGAGGTTCATACGAAGATTCATGATGTCTGTGAGATCTAGTCTGTGTAAAAAAGTCAAGGATCAAGAACCCAGCTAGAGCAATTAAATGCTTGTCTCCACAATGATGATTTCAAACTTTATTATTGTCAATAACACATCAATGTTTAAACTATTGTTAATTCTTAATAAGAAGTTTTGTGTGAAAGATAATAAGTCAGACTGGCTTGTAATAAGTGAATATGCTGAGATCTGTTAAGCCGGGCATACACTGTGCGATTTCCATACGATTTTGAGTCGACTCTTTTTTTGAGTCAGGCCGAATTTCAGCTTTATCGTGCGTCGTTTCCCCCTGTACACTGAACGAACACTGCACAATAAACAAGAAGTCTCTCCCGACAGGGAATCGTAAGGTTGGATGAATTTCTGGCATGTCACAAATTTCGGTCGCCCCTTGTGAGGGTATCGCACAGTTGAAGCAGAGCTACGAACCGACTGCCCTAAACTCAGTGCCTTTTCCCTCACTGCGCCTGGGCGACAATAGAACTTTAACCATTTAATCTTTAATTCAGCAAGAAAGAAAACGACAAGAGGGAGATCTTTGATAAAATAATGTTATTATCACAGGGAATGTGAACCATTGTCCATAATTTTGCAATTAGTGATAAAGACAAACACGTTATAAACATTTCAGTTTTAAACCATGAAGGCGAGCCAGTGCATGCCACTCAAAAAATTTACAAACTGTGAAAAATAATCCTGTTAAACAAATGCCACTATAATGTTTCAAAATTAAAAAATAATAATATTGACATTGATTTATAAGCAGAATGTGTAAGCTAATCTGCTATCTCAAGCTTTTAACGCAGCAATACACAAACGCTTGCTGTAAAACACTTGCAATTGCTTAAAAGCAAATCACTTACAATTATTAAAAGGGCCAAGAGCCCAACTAAAGCAAACACTGACCTCCATGGTGGTGGCATCATTTTAACCAATAAAACATCAACATCTGATCCTCAATAACAGCAGGTGTTCATCACTAATGCACAATCATCATTTAATTAGTCACTTAATTATCTCATTAACTTTAACTCTTTGAGGACTTGGGATTTGACTTGAGACTTGCTTGTGACTTGAAAGGAATGACTTGGTTCCTCCTCTGGTGAAATCAGCTGCTGAGTTCATGGGTGGAATAAACACATGGCAGGACTTTTACTTTTTGACCCCTGGACTATCCACCTCTGTCTGTAATATATCTGCTTGTTTTACACTCTTTGGCCACCAGGTGGTATTGTACGGTGGCCAAATGAAGCCTCCAGAAATGAACCCTTTTGTGAACCACTTGGCTGAAATGTTCAAAGCTTCATGAGGCTTCATCTGGCCATCACTACAATTTACTATACGTGTGAAATACATGTAAATATTTTGAGCTGAAACTAAAGGGGCATAATAGGTGCCTTTTAAACCACTTTTCCAGACTGTCTTAGATTAGTAGAATGACTGTCAATAAACCAGTAAAGTCATTTTCAGTTTGGTTTTACTTTCCTTTTGACTTTTTATTGCGCTGTTATTTCATACAACAGACTTCACAGGATTATTGCACTATGCATATCAAATGATAATATGCACATGATATGATATACTGTAAGGTCCACCCAAGTGGCCCAATGAAGGTATCCAATGATTAATGGTTTCCTTTGTGTTTTGTCTTTTCAGTGCATAAAGTAATTTAAGAGTTTATCTTCTTTTTTATTGTTATCATTATTGAGATTCATATGCTGATTTTTGAAGTCTGTGTGTTCCTCAATGAATAATTTTTTTTTTTTTGCACGATGAGTTCAGAAATCTTTCATTATAGCTGATTGTTGCTGTAATTCTTGTTGTAGTTTCACAGTGGTGGTAATATGAAGTTTAACTGTGTTAATAATGTAGTACGTTTGATCAGGGATTAGACACTGGATGAAATTTGTGAAAGTGACATGACATGTGGCCAAGTATGGTACCCCATACTCTGAATTTGGAGTCTCTCCTCGCTGCAGCATGTAGCACGATGACGTACCTGGACTATATCCTCTACGTAGTGGATGTTTTATGCGCATGTAAATTCATATTTTTATTTACATTTAATCATTTTGCAGATGCTTTCATCCACAGCGACTTAGTCTAACGACTTGGTCTAAGTGAAGTCTGACGCAGTACATGTAGCAAGTGTTTTTGACCTACATTACAATACACGATGACCTATATTACATTACAATGTAAAAACTTGAATGTCTAAAATGTGACCCTGGACCACAAAACCAGTCTTAAGTGTCAATTTTTCGAAATATATAATTTGAAAGCTGAATAGATAAGCTTTCCATTGATGTATGGTTTGTTAGGATAGGACAATATTTGGCCGAGATACAACTATTTGAAAATCTGGAATCTGAGGGTGCTTAAAAATCTAAATATTGAGAAAATCGCCTTTAAAGTTGTCCAAATGAAGTTCTTAGCAATGCATATTACTAATCGAAAATTAAGTTTTGATACATTTACGGTAAGAAATTTACAAAATATCTTCATGGAACATGATCTTTACTTAATATCCTAATGATTTTTAGCATAAAATAAAAATGTATCATTTTGACCCATACAATGTATTTTTGGCTATTGCTACAAATATACCCCAGCGACTTAAGACTGGTTTTGTGGTCCAGAGTCACAAATCATTAAAATCATCCACAATGTTTTCGTCTTTACAACTTCAAAGGTTGTTTTGTTTTTTTTGTTTTTTTAATAGCCTGCATTTCATATTTTATCGCCAGGATGCACATATCAGTGTTGTATCCATTATTATAAGGAAACAACAAGCACTGTAACATGACTGATATGCAGAGGTTGCACTGTAAATAGCTAAGTCAGATATATATCACTCTGACAGATTTAGCCTAAATGTCTTTTTGATTGTATGTTCATTTAAATTTATTATATAAAATGATTAGGGTAATGTGTGTTTCATGTGTTTTAGTATATGTACCTGTATGTATATTGTTTATTGTATGTTCTTTCTATGCCAGTGTCAAATATGAATTTCTGTCCAGAACCTCTGTACAGACAATAAAGTAAATTTAATTGGGGATATTAGATTAATGCCGATCCATTTTGTTTATTTAGATTTTATATTATTGTAATATAGGTATTACAAACATTTTCAATAATAATAAAAAACAACCATTAAATTTATATAACGCCTCAGTTAGGTCAAAGAAATGTTTAATTAGTTTTTTGTTTTGTTTTATTTTTCACACTATCGTCTGATACAATACACACACACAAAAAAATAAAAAAATCTCCCTAGAGAGAGAGGGAGAGGAGAGAGAGAGAGAGCGCTCTCGTAACGGAATGGATGGTTTATAGATGGTATTGTGAGCAAATGAAGCCTCCAGAAATGAACCCTTTTGTGAACCACTTGGCTGAAATGTTCAAAGCTTTCAAAGGCTTCATCTGGCCATCACTATGATTTACTATACGTGTGAAATACATGTAAATATTTTGAGCTGAAACTTCACAGAGGGCCATAATAGGTGCCCTTTAAACCACTTTTCCAGACTGTCTTAGATTAGTAGAATGACTGTCAATAAACCAGTAAAGTCATTTTCAGTTTGGGTTTACTTTCCTTTTGACTTTTTATTGCGCTGTTATTTCATATATCAGACTTCACAGGATTATTGCACTATGCATATCAAATGATAATATGCACATGATATGATATACTGTAAGGTCCACCCAAGTGGCCCAATGAAGGTATCCAATGATTAATGGTTTCCTTTGTGTTTTGTCTTTTCAGTGCGCAAAGTAATTTAAGAGTTTATCTTATTTTTTATTGTTAACATCGTTGAGATTCATATGCTGATTTTTGAAGTCTGTGTGTTGCTCAGTGAATTTTTTTTTTTTTTTTTTGCACTATGAGTTGAAAAATCCTTCGTTATAACTCATTGCTGCTGTAACTCTTGTTGTAGTTTCACAGTGGTGGTAATATACAATTTAACTGTGTTAAATGTAGTACATTTGATCAGGGATTAGACAGTGGATGAAATTTGTGAAAGTGACGTGACATGTGGCCTATAGCCTATAGGGATGTGCCCGAAGCCAAATACCTTCGGGAAGGCACGGATAATGGCTTCAAAACGAATAACGGATTTATCCGAATAACAGAAAAAATATTTGGCAGACACAATCACATGTTTCTTGGAACAGCACTACATTAGTGAGGTCTGCGGTTGTTAAGATTTGTGCAATAATAATTGCTTTCATAGCGTTTGACACAGTTTCGTACAGATAATATCATGGTGATCATTGTGTTTGTCTAACGAATGTGGTCTCCTCAGCAATAAACTATCCGCGCGCTCCTTTTTTGATTGCTGCCCGTCAGCGCCGGCGAAGCAGTGTTGCCAGATATTGCAAAAAAAAAAAAAACACAACCAATCTCCTGAAAAATGCACCAAAATAAGTTTAAATCTTGTATTTTGCAAATAGGAAACATAATCTCTAACCTCAAACTTCATCCTCCCACTTTATTAATGCCCTAATTACTTTGTTACATTAATGAAACAAGTCCAGCGACGCTTAACATAACTAGATCTGGCAACATGGCGGAGCGGAGTGGAGGCTGCACTTGCGCCAAGCTTCTTCGCTCCTGCGTTTCGCAGCTGCTGCGGGTCAGCCACATGAATTTATTCAGCGACATGATTTTAAATAATTTTTCATAAGGTTTTGAAATTTTATTTTTGAACATGGAACATTTACAGAAGTCTGGACCTCATAGCTGGCTATGGGCCTGGATGTGTAAAGCGAATGAGTGTAAAACGCATTACATTTGCCCTTTTCGTGAATGGCATTCCATTTAATTATACAAGACGAAGAAAAGAGATGTTTGATCAAGGCTTTTGGAGAGTCCAAATTGTTTGTCGCACTCTGTTGATAAAAAAACAAACAAACAAACTTGTAAATGATCACAGATTCCTGCAACACATGATCTAAGTTACTTAAATTTCAAGCGAGCTTTATTGTCATTCTGCTATGATAGGCTACTGAACACTTTCTTTCCATTTCTATATACTAGTGTTTTTATTTAAGATTATGGATGCTTGTCTCTTGTCAAATTTGTACACAAAGTTTCACTGGAAAATAAGAAGAATAAAGTTTTTTTTTTTTTTTTTTTGATAAAGTTTTAAATAGAACATATAATTTATAATAAAAAATAATATTTTCTTTAGTTATACAAGGCATATTTGCTAAATGAAAACTACGAAGCAAACAGATTTGCATTTAAAATGGTATTTTCATGTAATTTGACGAACTTCCGGTTTAAGCCACGCCCACTTCAGGATCTATCCGAATAATAGGCTTGTTTGAGATGCGCCTCGCCTCGCCTGAAATGTAGGCGAGAGTAGGCGGCTGCAGTGAGGGGAGGAGTGAAATAAGCGCGGTCAAGACGGACAGTTCTGAGCTCTCGAAGTGGAACAGATACCAAGGAGATCAAAGGCAAATATCGCGTTAATTCTCACTCGTGCTGTGCTGCTGATAAACATGATATAATTTCAGTTCTGTTGCTTTTATATGAATATAAAAATAATGAACAAGACACTCAAAGTGCTTGCTATTTAATTCCATACAAAAGGCGGATTTATCATTAATTTTTATTTTAAATCAAACATGTATTTTAGATTTTTATAGAAACTATGACAATCACATATCTCACACAGAGATCGCACTATAGTGTTTGGGAATATTCATGCACAATTTAAATACATAATAGCATGAAATCAGATTAAAAAAATAAAACATTTTAGAAGAGAACGCAGCATCATGGTTGTCTCTGAACCAATAAGCATTAAGCTGTGTCGTCAGTCAGTCATTTCCCATCATGCTTTTGATCAGCGCAGTCGGTGTAGAGCAACTGCGCGTGACTGCTCAATCCGACACAGCCGCCTCGCCGTGTCGAGAGTTTTTTGGCACACGTCAGCATGACATCAGAGCAAGGCGGACGTAACTCGGACACTTTTCTAACCGGCATGCATCTCGCGGTGATCACCGGTGATCGGTTCTGCGCAGATTTTGCTCATCTCAAACAAGCCTAAAGATACAAATAATTTTGAGATTGTCACAGATACAGATACAGATACAAATAATGGATCCGCTGCACACCCCTAGTGGCCTAGTATGGTACCCCATACTCTGAATTTGGAGTCTGTCCTCTCTGCAGCCTGTAGCACGATGACGTATATATATATATAGCTGGACTATATCCACTACATAGTGGATGTTTTAGGCGCATGCGCTGTAGTAGGTCTCGAGTAAATTCATATTTTTTATTTACATTTAATCATTTTGCAGATGCTTTTATCCACAGCGACTTAAGCCCAATTTATACTTCTGCGTCGAACCTATGCCGTAGCCTACGCTGCGACGCACAGGCCTGCGCCGTAACCTACGCCGTACCTGACGTGCACCTCTCCAAAAACCTAACAGCGGTTTGGTCTGCTAGAACCCCTCCCTCCGTATGCACTTGAGTTTTGTGTGCGTTTATGAGCACTGTAATATAGTTTAATGTCACACCTTCTTATTTAAAATAAAACAAAGCAAAGAACAAGTGTCTTATTTATTATACTATAGCATTATACATCAGTAGTTGTCCGCGACAAACAATGTTGATCTGCCGTGGTACACGTGCTTGTGGAGATTGAAAGAATGCCATCTTCTCCTGTTCCGTTGTTGTCCCCCTTTTTGTTGTTTTAAATAATGATTTAATGATTTTATATTTATTTACCGCCGTCACGGCTATGCTTCTCCGATGAGCCGCTTCTTCTTCAGCTTTTGCCGTGGTACTGCGGGTTCACAAGCAACATGCCCGTGGAAACTGCGGACTATTGGTCCGCATGTGTACTGCACGTCGACGCGGACGATGACGCAGAAGTATAAATGGAAACCGACGCACAGCTTACGGCGTAGAGGCTACGGCGTAGGTCCGACGCAGAAGTATAAACTGGGCTTTAGTCTAACGACTTGGTCAGTGGTCAGTTAGTCAGTGGTCTCAAACTCAATTCCTGGAGGGCCACAGCTCTGCAGAGGTTAGCTCCAGCCAGCTCCAAATCACACCTGCTTGGAAGTTTCTAGTGATCCTGAAGACCTTGATTAGCCGGATCATGTGTGTTTGATTAGGGTTGGAGCTAAACTGTGCAGAGCTGTGGCCCTCCAGGAATTGAGTTTGAGACCAGTGGTCTAAGTGAAGTCTAACACAGTACATGTAGCAAGGGTTTTTGACCTACATTACAATAGGCGATGACCTACATTACATTGCAATGTAAAAACTTTAATGTCTAAAATCATTAAAATCATCCACAATGTTTTCGTCTTTACAACTTCAGAGGTTGTTTTTGTTTTTGTTTTTGTTTTTGAATAGCCTGCATTTCATATTTTATCGCCAGGATGCACATATCAGTGTTGTATCCATTATTATAAGGAAACAACAAGCACTGTAACATGACTGATATGCAGAGGTTGCACTGTAAATAGCTAAGTCAGATATATATATCTCTCTGACAGATTTAGCCTAAATGTCTTTTTGATTGTATGTTCATTTAAATTTATTATATAAAATGATTAGGGTAATGTGTGTTTCATGTGTTTTAGTATATGTACCTGTATGTATATTGTTTATTGTATGTTCTATGCCAGTGTCAAATATGAATTTCTGTCCAGAACCTCTGTATACAGACAATAAAGTAAATTTAATTGGGGATATTAGATTAATGCCGATCCATTTTGTTTATTTAGATTTTATATTATTGTAATATAGGTATTACAAACATTTTCAATAATAATAAAAAAACAACCATTAAATTTATATTAAGACTTTATTTTGCTAATAACGCCTCAGTTAGGTCAAAGAAATGTTTTATTAAAAAAAGCCAAAAAACAAAGTCTCCCTAGAGAGAGAGAGAGAGAGAGAGAGAGAGAGAGAGAAAGTGCGCTCTCGTAACGGAATGGATGGTTGTTTTTAGCCATTAGGTCTATCTATCTCTGGGGATTTCACTTGCATATAACACACAAAAAATAAAAATGATCATCTTTGTGTTAATATGCCTTGTCCCCGACCGTGTGTGTATTTATTTGTTGGACATGGGATTAAACTGTAAAAACCCGGTATAACCCGGGATGGGTCTATCGGCAAACGGAACCCCGACTGACAGGATTGTTTTTCTTCTTTTTATTTTTATACGGTATAAAAAAAGATGTCCGCATATTTTAGTAGGCCTATAACTTCTATACTCTGTCACGTATAGCACAGAGAGTGAGAATGAAAAATAATATTTGATTCATGAACGCATTATTGACAGAACTATGAGTACAGAACTTCAATTGATGCACGTGACAAAACAGAAAATACTCCTCTGCCTGCCCTAGATGAGTCTTCACACCAACGATCTAGGCGCAGCTGTCACAGAACATGCCACAGCCAAAGTGAATTAATATTAAAAATAATGTGCATCAATCGCAGTGTCGGGTGGCTGGACACAGTGAGAGGTCTTGAGACTTGCGCGACGCTTTGGTGCCACGGGACACGTGCTCCACAACGGATAACTGTTAAAATATGAAAATATATACATACATATAAGGTGGAAAATGGGTAAATAAATATAGATTGGCACTGTTTTTTTTCTTCTTTTTTTCAAACAGTAAAAAATATTGAGGCAGGTGTGACGCGCTCTTTTACAGATTAAAAGAAAGGAATAAAATGTACTGTAATAAGTGTAGAATTGCACTGTCTGTTTACTCATTTGCATCAATTATCGGAGTGAGAGAAACGGTGAGAGATGTATGTTGAAAAGCATTTCATTAATAGTGAATATTGACCTATTGTGCGTACCGTTGTTGCTCCTGCTGTTAACGGGATAATCACTGCATTTGGGGTAAAAAATACAGAATTATGTATTGCGCCAAGAAGGTTGTCTGTTCGTTCACACAGAAACGAACTGATTGACAGCTGCCTTTAGTGGAGCCTTCACCGATTACCTCCATTAATCAAAGCATTCGGCGCGGTCGTCTGTGAGTGACGTCACCTCCCAATACAAACACGCCCCCTAGTATAGCCCCGCCCCCTCACATTGATTGACAGCTTTCCGTGTAGACATCGGAAATTCAAATGCAAAAGGAATTGCGATTTCATTTGAGTTTTGGCAGGTTACATGCGTGACGCAGAGAAAATGAAAAGGCAAATGTGGTAATTAATATTGCTATTTAAATATGTCAGGCTCATAACTCGTAAGACATGGGAAATACCGTTGCAAATGAACTTTGTTTTTTCATTTGAAATGTGGCAGTCACTGTGCGTTTGCGAAAATGCAAACAGTAATGCAACATTTGCAATTGCATTTGGATTTTGTCCCGATTTATGCGCCCACATGTGGAAAACGCAATTAAAAATACAATTTGCAATTGCTTTTGAAAATAGTCCGGAAAATCCTTCCATAAAAGCCCACCACCTATATTTGATTAAATCAATATTGCATTGGCAGACATGTGGTGGATGTGCAAAAAAATATGGCCTCATGCCAACGTTACCAAAAAGTGGTCAGGATTATGCACTAGTCACTCTGCTGTGCTCTTGGGAAATGCCAACACCTGTTGATGCTTTATTTTTCGTTAATTTAGTCACTGTATTGAATAAATACCGGGGGTTATGTTTGTTTTCTTCTGAAAGAGACGTAAAGTAAACAGATCTAGCAGTTTTTAAGGCTTTCCTGTAGGAGAGAGTATTTTCCCGCCGAGCAATACGAAATACCTCTAATTTTGTTTTTCTCCAGCTGCGCTCCATTTTCTGGGCTGCTCTCTTTAGGGCCCGAGTGTGCCCATTATACCATGGTGTTGGACTCTTTTCCTTAATCTTCCTTAAGCGTAAAGGAGCAACCATATCTAAAGTGCTAGAAAAGAGAGAGTCCATAGTTTCTGTTACATCATCAAGTTGTTCTGAGCTATTGGATATGCTGATGAACTGAGATCATGAGAAGAACTGAGAAGTCAGGAAGATTATTTATAAAGCAGTCTTTTGTGGTAGAAGTGATGGTTCTACCATATTTGTAACAAGGAGTTGGCTTTACAACTTTAGCTATATGGAATATACATGAAACTAGATAATGATCTGAGATATCATTGCTCTGCTGTAAAATTTCAACACCACTGACATCAATTCCATGTGACAGTATTAAATCTAGAGTATGATTTCGACAATGAGTAGGTCCTGACACGTGTTGTTTAACACCAATAGAGTTTAGAATGTCTATAAATGCTGATACCAACTAATCTTTTTCATTATCAGCATGGATATTAAAATCACCAGCAATTAGGACTTTATCTGCAGCCAGCACTAACTCACAAACATCACAGTGGATTTATCATTAACACTTGATTCTTTGGATAACGTTATATGACGCACCATTACTTCGAACAAATTATACTTGAAACCCGACTTCTGAGAAATACTGAAAATATTGCTATAAATTGCAGCAACACCTCCCTCTTTACCTTTTGGACGCGGTTCATGTTTGTAATAGTAATCCTGGGGGTAGATTAATTTAAAGTAATGTAATCATCTGGTTTTAGCCAGGTTTCTGTCAAACAAATCTAGTTTATGGTCAGTGATCATATCATTTACAAAAAGTGATTTTGTAGAAAGGGATCTAATATTCAATAAGCCAAGATTTATCAATTGTTTATCTGTATTATATCTGTTTTTTATTTGTTGAACATCACCCAGTCAACAATTTGATCTCACAGTGATGTCACCATGATCTCACAGGATACTCGTGATGAGGTCACAATGTGAGGTAACAGTGAGCTAAAAGTGTAACCTCACAGCGCCCTCACTGTGTGCTCATACTAATGTGAGGTCAAAGTGCACTCACTGCACAGAGACTAGGCACCCAGCATGCATTGCAGCATGACGCTTTTGATTGTCACCATTGTTGAGATTCATACACCGATTCTTGATGTCTCACTTGTTTTTAAATGAGAGGGTAGTTAATAATGTTTGTGTCTTATGCTTTTATAATCCTTCATAACTGATTATGAGACTGCTGGATCCTATACTATATAAACACAGAACTATTTTATTTAGAAAGTGTTAATTAATAAAACCTCACGAGACTGTATATTGAGCATAGGTGATGGCTGCTTTGCAATCATCAGCAACAAACCAATATCACCTGGTTGCAGTCTCTTTTTGGTTTTTCTTGCCATAACAAATGTGCTTTACAAACACAGTTACAGCAGCCCCTAAAAATATATAATGTTATAAAGTCAAGGGTCAAGAGCCCAACTAAAGAAAACACTACTCACCACGATGGTAACGTATGTTTCAGTTGTATCTTATAACAGAAATCTGTTACCTGGGCGTGCACTCATGAGCTCATCATGTGAGAGCACTGTGATATCTCTGTGATAGTGTTGAGAAACAGGAAGTAGAATGCCCCCCCGGTGACTAATATTTGATCTGCTTCCTCTCAACCTGCTCAACATTTTGAGTTCACAATGAGCTCATATATTACTCACACTGTGATTGTCACTGTATGAGAATGGTGTGATGTCACTGTGATCATCGCGTGACCTCACATGTTGACTGGGCAATTAAATTGTTACTCTTACTTTGGTTTGGATGTTTTCTATATTTTCTAGGTCGGGGAACAGACACGGTCTCTATAGTGTGATATCTAGGTGAAAGAGTCTCTATGTGCTGAGAGTTAACTGACTTCTGTGACGTGAGGTGGCTATATGGTTTAGCCAGTCTGTCTGCTTCCTGACCTGGGCCCCAGTTAGTCAAGTACAAACTCTAAGACTATGTGCCATATTTCTAGAGAGAAGAGCGGCACCACCCCAGCAGGGATGAAGACCATCTCTTTTCAACAGGTCTTGTCTGCCCCAAAAATTCTTCCAATTGTCTATAAAACCTATGTTATTCTGCGGGCACCACTTAGACATCCAGCCATTGAGTGACGACAGTCTGCTATGAATCTCAAGCAGGAAGTGGACCAGAGCATATTACAGTGTCTGACATCGTACTTACAAGTTCACACACCTCTTTAACATTATTTTTAGTGATCTCTGACTGGCGAAGTCGAACATCATTAGCGCCGACTTGAATAACAATCTTACTGAATTTACGATTGGCATTAGCCAGCACTTTTAAATTTGCCAAGATGTCAGGTGCTCTGGCTCCCGGTAAACATTGGACTATGGTGGCTGGTGTCTCTATTTTCACGTTCCGTACAATAGAATCGCCAATAACTAGAGCACTTTCATCAGGTTTCTCAGTGGGTGTGTCACTGAGTGGGGAGAACCTGTTTGATGTTTTGATCGGAACGGAAGAGCAGTGTTTTGACCCGTGACTATGCCGCCTCACAGTCACCCAGTTGCCCTGCTGCACAGGCTCTAATACCGGAACCAAACAATGTACAGGACTCCCTGAGCTAGTCGCATCCAAAGCAGTATCTACAGCCCTCACATTCTTACTGTCCTCAACTAAAGTTTGGATGCATGTCTCTAATTCTGAAATCTTCTCTGTCAGCTTAACTATTTCCCTGCATTTATCACATGTGA
This sequence comes from Onychostoma macrolepis, assembly GCF_012432095.1. Lineage (NCBI taxonomy): Eukaryota > Metazoa > Chordata > Actinopteri > Cypriniformes > Cyprinidae > Onychostoma > Onychostoma macrolepis. The sequence continues at coordinate 4,719,584 of NC_081169.1, forward strand.
ATCCTTCGCTGCTGACAGACAGGAGCGGACTTAACCAATAGGCGAGGTAAGCGGCCGCTTAGGGCCCTGGGGAATCAGGAGGCCCCGTCTGATATTCGTGAAACATACTTGGCAAATGCACCAGTATGTATTTGTGTAATGGAGAGTGTCAAATGTTCACTCACCACTCAAATCGGCGAGTTTTTGTCAGGTGTGGAGTTCTGCAAGCTTGTGAATCCTCTCATTATAACAACGTGTAGATAAGATGTAAATAAGATAATTTACATAATGACATTATTAAAAATTTTAAAAATTTTAAAAAATTAAAATGGATAATTTTTATGACATTTTAATCCTTTTTGTAAAAAGACTGAAGAAGTTTACAATTCATTAAATTGACAAGTGCAAGCATTTTTTTAATATAATGTCTTCTTTGGCGATCCGAAAAAAAATGGCTTTAGAATAGCATCAGGTTGAATAATTATTTAGGCTACTTAAGTTGTGAAGGGGTAATAGTTATAATAAATAATAGTTGTAGCTGTAATGATAGAGAGCTAGCGAGCAAAATAAGGGTTAGGCGTAAAAGAGCATATAGTTATTGTGCTGGGGCCCCATACCTGAAATTTGCTTAGGGCCCCCAAATCCGCCCCTGCTGACAGAGACAGATAAACTGTACATGTGGAAAGCGGTGCAGGTGACAATGCAAGGAGAAGCCATTACTCACCGTGATTGATGAACGAATTCATTTACCACTGTTGTTTGATGAACTCGTGAAAAACGGAGTGAGAGAAAAATTAAATGGAGCGAGAAAAAAGAAGGTGCGAATAGAAACGCAAATGGAACTGCGAGTGACAAGCTAACGAATGCTAACGCGCTACACGCACGCTGCACTCAGTTTTAAAAAGCAAACAATCAAATTAGTTAGATTAGTTTGATAGATAATACCAGACATATGGTGGGAATTAAGTTATATATTATCACTTTAAACAACAGAGAGTGAAACTAAGATAGAGATTCAACAGAAAAGTGAAGCTACATGGAGCTACATTCGCAAACCTCTTAGCAGCACGACAGACAGGAACAGATAGAAGCAATCAATCGTTGCTTCTGTCAAGCTCCAGTGTCATAAAATAACTCATTATAAACAAGATTGACTTTATTTCTGTCATACATTTACAAAAGTTCTTATTGAGATTAACAGAGGTTTAGATGTTGATGGTTTATTGAAAATAATAGTTTGGTTTGAAGTCACCATTATTGTGATCAGTAGTTGGGCAGTTTGACTCTAACGTTTCAATGTTAGCTTTTATGTGGTTGCTGTAACTATGTCTGTAATGGCAAAAACAGTGAGATAAAATGTGATTAGATGACACTGGTTACTTGCTGAGGTTGAAAGTGTTATTGTCATGTAGTGATCTGTCCATCTTATCTCATATCTATGCTGCTAATTTCATATTGGTGTGATGTGTTTTAACAACATGAGATCCAGCAATATTTTAATAAAATAATCTGTAGCTCTATCTGTAATTTTTAAAGCACATTGTTCACAAACCACATTGAACTACTGAATGCTTAGACACACAGAGACATCAAGAATCAGTGTATGAATCTCAACAATGGTGACATGCTTCATGGGAGCTTCATGTCACCATTGTTGAGATTCATACACTGATTATTTATGTTTGTGTGACAAAGAAAGTTTTTTCTTTTAAGTGAAAGTCCTTGAAATGATCTGATTAAAATTCTGCTGGCTCTCAATCTGGAGAAACAGAGTTAGTGTGCAACTAATACCATAGACAAGACTGGATGAAAGCAGACAGTTTAGACTGCTACTTGATATCTTAACCGTCAACAAGCAAACAGTGTCATCTAATCACATATTCTCTTGCTGTTTTGCCATAACAACCATAGCTACAGCAGCTAAAGAAAAACATTAAGGCAAGGGTCAAGTTGCCCAAGTAAATCAAACGCTGATCACCATAATGGTGACATCAAACCAAACTATTACTTTTAAACAGACATCAATATCTAAACCTCTGTTAATCTTAGGAAGACCTTTTGTACATGTATGACAGAAATAAATTAAATCTGGTTTATAATAAATTAAGCTAGTAAAGCTGTTGTTGAAGTTACTTAATGAAGTTGGAGCTTCATCAAACAAAGGTTGGGTTTTTCCCTAAAACTGACATTCTCTTTTTGTTATTATAAATACAGTCACAGAAAGAGTGAAAGAAATGATAGACAACTAAAGTGAGAAACATCGTGGAAGAGAATTGCTTACGTTCAGTGACTACTGTGAATTTGAAAGTGTCATCAGGGACCATGTGGCAGCCCTTTAAGAGCCAGCTATGGTAACACTGAAGGATGTACGAGGTACAGTGTGTGTCATATATTGGATTCTCAATGTCATGTTAAAGTTTTAATGTTTAATTTTAAATAATTTTCCTTCCTGTTATAAATTTCATGTTCAGAGGTTGTTCAGAATATTTTCAGAGAGGTATGCAATTTATCTTTTGACCAGTACCCTCCACTGAAATACATTGTAACTGTAAGTACAACTTACAACACTTTTCAAAAATGAACTTTTGAGTTTTAAGTAATTACGTTTTCATAAAAATATTTTGTCATGCTTTAAAAACACTTAAACTTACTATATTCTGATGTGTTGACTAACATGCTAAAGTACAAATAAATTACTTGATTTTATCTTTAACTGTACACAATAAAACCTCCAGTGTTAAATCAACACTCCCAGTGTATATATAATCCACACTCAGAGTGTTAAAAAAGTAACACTGAAGCAGTGTTAAAGTTAATGAGATAATTAGTTTAGTAATTGTCTGATGATTGAACATTAATGAAGAACACCTGCTGTTAACAAACTGAACCATTGAAAGAGAAAGAAGAACAGAAAAAAAGAGACGAGACGAGCAGAAATACAAGAACTACAACTGACTTCAGTCACAGCCTTCGATGAAATCAACAAAAGATAAAAGACATGAAATCTCTCAAGATCTCAGCAGAGGATGATTAAACAACTCCACAAACAGCATCACCAGCTTCACACGTTACTAACCAGATTGACTTTAGATGTTGATGTTTTAGTGTCGTTTGAATTACCATTATCGAGGTCAGTGTTTGCTTTAGTTGGGTTCTTGACCCTTGACTTAAAACTTTGCAATTATTTTGGCTACCATAACTGTGTGTTTGTTTAGACATGTTAGTTATGGCAAGTGGGTGTTGATGGTTAGACTTCAGTAAAGAAATCAACAGGTTTTAGCAACTTTCATGACTGATTTCAATCAAATCATAGTCATTAATTGGTTGAAGTTTTTGGTTTTGTTCACATAATATATAAAGCTTGATCCATCAGCTTTAAGATTAATCCGAAAGATTTTCAAAAGTAAATCAGCATTAGAAGCTTAAAACTGTATTATCCTACAGACATAAAGATTCAGCGTATCCCAGGTGAAAAAGAAATATATTTAAATTGTGCTTTTTCAGACACACTTAATATATTTATATTATACTGTACTAATTGCATATTAAATGTATTATTTTGAAACAACTTTAAGTATATTAAGTGTATTTCAAGATATGCTTAAGTTCAATTTTAATCTATTTGTAATATATTTAATATATTGAAATTGTGTTAAATTGGAACCACTTTAAGTATATTTAGTGCAATTTAAGTGTATTTTTAAAAATACATTTAAAATGTACTTTTAATACTTCATGAACTACAGGTAAGGTATATTTGAAGCATCATTTTAATGTGCTTCAAGTACATTTCAATTGTATTTCAGCTTATTAGAAATGCATTAGCATTACACTACTAGTATATTTATTAGTATTATATTTTTCAATATATACACACACGTACACTTTGATATTTAGAAAACTTTAATGTATTATATATTGTGTACATTACAAATATTCATGAAGTACATTAAAAAAGTACAGCAAAAAGACATACTATTAAATGTATTAAAATGCACTTGAAATACAAGTATGTTTATAGTATTTTGTATTACTACAAACATACTCAAGTACATTTTAAAACATTATACACAGTAAAACCTCCAGTGTTAAATCAACACTCCTAGTGTATATATAATCCACACTCAGTGTGTTAAAAAAGTAACACTGAAGCAGTGTTAAAGTTAATGAGATAATTAGTTTAGTAATTGAGTGATGATTGAACATTAATGAAGAACAGCTGCTGTTAACAAACTGAATCACTGAAAGAAAGAGAAAGAACAACAGAAAAAAAAGAGACGACCAGAAATACAAGAACTACAACTGACTTCAGCCACAGCCTTAGATGAAATCAACACAAGATAAAAGAAGACATTAAATCTCTCAAGATCTCAGCAGAGGATGATTAAACAGCTCCACAAACAGCATTACCAGTGTTTGCTTTAGTTGGGCTCTTGTACCTGCACTTAAAATTTTACAATTTCTTTAGCTACCATAACTGCGTGTTTGTTTAGACATGTTAGTTATGGCGAAAAGAAAAAAAGTCAAGAGAAAATGTGATCAGGAGTTGGTTACGTTTATACTTTAATAAAGACATAGTCAGCGTATAGCGCCTTGAGTAACTGATTTAACTTGGAGTGTAATCACTGGTAGATTTATTAGTTAACTTTATTATGGAGATTATATACATAGTTTAAGACCTGACCGTTTTAATATTAATCTGAAAGACTTTTGAAACTTATTCTGCGCTAGAAGTTTATTTTTCAACAAACAGACTTCAAGAATCAGCATATGAATCTCAACAATGGTGACAATCAACATAAAGGTCCATGTTGCAGTGCATTCTGGGAGCACCAATTAAAACTACTCCATGGCTCCCAGCATGCAATGCGACATGAATAAATTATGCAGCTGTCTTACGCTGGTTTCACACCGCAAGCGTGAGCGGCGCGTGAGCAGGACGTATTTTTTTCGGCGCCCATGTTAACAAATAAGTGTATTCACACCGGGAGCGGGAGCGGGAGCGGGAGCGGGAGCGGGAGCGGGAGCGGGAGCGTCGCGTGAGTGGGTGGCGCTGCAGCGATGGTTTCAGCGCCGAGTCTATTTTTGCTGCACCGCTCACGCTCAATTAAAGTGACAGCACACTTTTGATGGACAAAATAAATATTTCACACAAAACGTGCTAAAAGTGCACAGAATAAGCATGTCTAGTGTGTTTTAAGACGAATTGGAGTATGTCAGGAAAGAAAATCATTTCATTTTTAATTGCCATAAGCAAATTATAACTTAAAGCATTATCAAACTCACAACGAACAATTCATCTTGCTGAAGATCTTATGTTACAATGGAGTATATACAGTAGGCCTACATAAGAAATTCATTATTCATTCACAGCTTCTATAAGAAATGGAGATTATGGGTAAAAGTATATATTAAAAAAATTAATAAAAATAAAAAAACAGTATAAACAGCACTTTCTATATTTGAGTATGACTGAAACATCATGACAGGAGCTGTTTTTGTTGTTTACCATTTACAAGCCAATCCATTGTGTGTTTGTTTAGACCTGTTAGTTATAGCAAAAAATAAAAAAAGCCAAGAGAAAATGAGATCAGGGCTGGTTACGTTTCGATAAAGTTGTAATCAGCGCGTAGTGGCTTAAGTAACTGATGTAATTTGGAGTATAGTCACTGGTAGATTTATTAGTTAACTTTGTTATTGAGGTTATGATATATGTAGTCCAACATCTGACAGTTTTCATATTAATCTGAAAGACTTTTGAAACTTATTCTGCACTGAAAGTTTTGCTTTTCTTCATCAAACAGACTTCAAGAATCAGCATATGAATCTCAACAATGGTGACAATCAACATAAAGCTCCATGTTGCAGTGCATTCTGGGAGCACCAATCAAAACTCATCCATGGCTCCCAGCATGCAATGCGACATGAATAAATTATGCAGCTGTCTTAGTATTTTCTTTTATTCTTACTATTTCCTTTTGTTTTGCTATTTTGTTGTGACTTTTAGCAGCGTGTTTTGTGATGTTCACAGAGGATCTTTTTATCTGAATTTGTTGATTGTCGCCATTGTTGAGATTCTTACGCTGAGTCTTGATGTCTGTATGATAATGCAGTCTTAAGCTTCTAATGCCGATTTACTTTTGAAAGTCTTTCAGATTAATCTTAAAACTGATGGCTCAAGCTTTATATTATATGTGAACAAAGCCAAAAATTTTAATCAATCGATGATGATGCTATGAATGAAATCAGTTACGGAAATCACTAAATGCTGGTGACTGCTTTATGAAAGTCCAACCGTCAACACCCGAATGACTAAACAAACATGCAATTATGGCAGCCAAAGTAATTGTATTGTTTTAAGTCACGGGTCAAGAGCCCAACTAAAGCAAACACTGACCTCGATAATGGTAATTCAAACAAAACTAAAACATCAACATCTAAAGTCAATCTGGTTAGTAACGTGTGAAGCTGGTGATGCTCTTTATGGAGTTGTTTAATCATCCTCTGCTGAGATCTTGAGAGATTTAATGTCTTATTTTATCTTGTGTTGATTTCATCGAAGGCTGTGGCTGAATTCAGTTGTAGTTCTTGTATTTCTGCTCGTCTCGTCTCTTTTTTTCTTTGTTAACAGCAGGTGTTCTTCATTAATGCTCAATCATCACTCAATTACTACACTAATTATCTCATTAGCTTTAACACTGCTTCAGTGTTACTTTTTTAACACTCTGAGTGTGGATTATATATACACTGGGAGTGTTGATTTAACACTGGAGGTTTTACTGTGTATAATACATTTAGGACTCGAGTATTATTAAAGGCCTGTATACCAAGAACAAATCCATTCTGATCGTCCGCAATTATTTTTGGTATATGAATCACAATCCTTTTACCTAAGGCTTTACATAATATTTTTGTATCGCAGGACATGAGTGAGATAGGTCGATAAGATGCTGAAAAGGTTCTTTTTAGTGGAAAAAGTTTTCTGGACCATTAAAATTTCTCACACTAAGAAATATAGTTGGTTAAACAACCTTTTACTGGAAAAAATAAATAAATAAAATAAAAATGGTGAAGAAAAAATGCACTGTAAAAAATTTTCCTGTAAAGAAAAACAGTAATGTGCTGGCAGCAGAGTCGCCAGCAATCTACTGTAATTTTACAGTATTCGTACTGTGAAATTATTTTACAGTTTATTACCGTAAGAATTAAATACAGTATAATTTTTTTTTTTTTTTTAATTTACAGTAAAATACTGGCAGCAGAGTCGCCAGCAATCTACTGTAATTCTACAGTATTCATACTGTAAATTATTTAACAGCTTTTTTCTGTAATAATTAAATGCAGTACATTTCTGTGATTATTTCAATTTACAACATCATTATGGTTACTTTTAATTCACTCTTTATTGTACAAAGGCATAAAATGGATAGAAATAATTGGACTGGAGATTCATTACTTAATTTATTTCAAATTTTTTTAAAATATATTTTTAAATCTAATGCTATTTTATGCCTTTGTAAAGAGTGAATTTAAAGTAACCAATGATGTTGTAATTAGATTTTTCAGTCGAACATTATTATTCTGTGGGCTACACACATCTACTTAAAATACATTATATTGAAAGATCTAAAAAAGCAAACACTTAAAGGATATATATCAAAATAAAAGTTTTATTTAGAAGAGCAGTCAACAATTTAACAAGGATTCAAAACTAAAAAAGGTAAAAAAAACAGAAGAAAACAGATTTTGGCTAACAAAAAACAAACAAACAAAAAAAAAAAAAACGTATAAATAAATACAAATGGCAATAAAAAATAAATAACAGACACAAACATAAAATAAGTTCCAAACATGACAACCTGAGGTCAAACACATTAAACATTTTAACATTTAACATTTTTTGAACATTTTTGGATCTGGACTAACATGCAACAAATTTAGTGAAACATTTTAGTGAAAAAAAACATTTGTTCAGGGGTTTTTCAGCACTTTTTTAAACATTCCAGTGAGGAGGCTCGTGTACCTTTTAAAAGAGTTCTAGTCCTAGGTGAATGACTTTGTCATTTTACACCCACTTAACCATGACGACCTGGCTGCATGTTGTCTCCTGAGGTATTCCAACTGGTACCCCTGTAAAACATCAGCAAACAAAATATTTTATCAAAATAACTCTAGAATTGTCAATGTAGAGCACAACCCAGATAACAAGGAGATTGCTGATAGTGTTGAGACATACAGGAAGCGTTTTATTAGTCAAGTCAACTCATTTTTCCATAACACTGACTATTTTTTTTTTTTTTTTTACACATTTCTACTGTTCAGATTCACTGAATGGTCCATGTTTATATTACAGCACAAAATTATTCCTAAGATGTTGCCTTTTGTATAGATGGTAATGAAACTGAATAACTAACACCCAGACAAATATTCAGCTACAATAGAATCAACTGTTGTTGGTCTAATTCAGTGGTTCTCAAACCTGTCCTAGAGTACCCCAGCACTGCACATTTTGTATGTCTCCCTATATCTGACACACTTCAGGTCTTGCATTCTCTACTAATGAGCTGATGAGTTGAATCAGGTGTGATAGATTAGGAGACATGCAAATGCAGGGCTGGTGGTTCTCCAGGACAGATTTGAGAACTCACTGGTCTATTGATTTGATAGCATTTAATTTTTTGATTTTCATTCCTTTACTCTCCTGAAACATTTTTAAAGGTTGTATTGCTTTTGTTCTTTTAGCACACTTTTACTTTTTAAATGAACTTTGTGGTTTAATGTGGAAACATCAGTCTGTCAAAACAACACAGACAGAAACAAGAGGAGAGCTCACTGACCTATATGAAGTCCCACTGAAAGTCGATTAGGTTCTTCAATAGTGTGGAGACATGTGCATTCACTGTGGAGAATTTTTTCGGGACAACCTTTCCCGGTGGCCTTTGTGCCTTTTCGGGATTGATGCCAATGAAGCACCTGCAATTACAAGCGTCAGAGACTGAATGAAAAACTATAAGGGACACCTTGTAAGCTTAAAAGGATAGTTTGGGTTTTGCACATTATGTTAATAACTAGTACTGACATCATGAGGTATTTTGTCAAATTTTGCTGCCTGTTTTCAATATCTTGGAAGTAATTTACTTGTTAAAAATTACAAGTGTATTACTATGCACAGGAGACAGTATTATGCCTCTATTCAAGCTTATAAGCAGTGTGATTTGAAAATCAGCTCCACTGCAGTAATAATCTAGCATAAAAAATAAATAAATATAAATAAAGATGCAGTGAGATCAGACAAAGGCATAAAGCAGCTCATGTATTTCATTTGTATTGTTCTTTTAACGTTTTTGTTGTGTTGTGGCTTGCAAAGTTTTTGTTATCTGACCCCCTGTTCTGCTACTCATTTTTGCCCAGCAATTACCTAGCTGGCAGGGAGATTTTTGATCACAAGCCTGACATTAACTAAGGCAGGCCTGTGATCAGAAATCTCCTAGTCAGCGGGTTAAATGTTGGGCAAACAAATAGTAGCGGAACATGGGGTCAGGTAACAAAAACTTTGCAAGCCACAATAAGCAACATAAGATGGTTTTTAACATAAGATGGTATCGCTCACAGGTATTTACTCAAAATAGGAAATACCATCTTGGTATAAATGAAAACTATCCCTTTAGGCAAAGTAATGGTTTCTGGTGATGCAGGTTTTAGCAATTATAACTCAAGAAAAGCTATAATGACGAAAAGGAAATTCAAGCAGTCTCACCTCTAAATGAATTCCAGAGTACAGGCTGCTTCTTCTTGATATTGGAGGTTAAGCATATAGTATATTGCAAATACAGCAGCAAGTCCCGTCAAAAAGGTTGATGTGATGCCTTCAGATATGACACGACCCTCAAGCGTGATCATCCAACACCCAAAAGTGACTTGCCCAGTTCCACCTGAAAATTCAAGTAATAGCAACATGCATCTCACCTTGCATAAACATCTGTACATTCAAAGAAAAATAGAAATGTAATATGTCAATCAATGAAATGTATACCAAGTAGAATCAGGCGAGGACTTGCGGGTACAGTCAGGGTTGTCTCAACGTCAGCTGCAGTGGCACACACCTGTAGGGAACAGACATTTTGAAAGATGTTTTTAAAGGGTTAGATCACCCAAAAATAAAATTTCAGTCATTAATTACTCACTCTCATGTCGTTCCATACCCATAAGACCTTCGTTCATCTTCGGAACACAAATTAAGATATTTTTGATGAAATCTGAGAGGTATCTGAACCACACATAGGCAGCAAAGTCATTGCACTTTTAAAGGCCCAGAAAGTTAGTAAAGACATAGTTAAAATAGTCAGCGTGACTACAGTGGTTCAGCTTTAATGTTATGAAGCGACAAGAATACTTTTTGTGCGCAAAAACAAAACGGCGTTCTGGCGTTAAAATATGTCAGAAAAAAGACAAGTATAATGGCTGATTTTGGTTACAACCCGTATCAATCTTTGCACCTAAATTTCTAATCGCAAATCAAGTTATCAAAATATATGTTTTTGCTGTGGATATTAAACACTAAAACTATTCTCATTTTAAACATATGTCACCTTTAAACTAACTTTAAATAATCAATATTTCATACATCAAGTTTGTTTAGTGATTTTCTGTGGAATTTGAAGACATTAACAATGAGCAACAGATTGTTAACTGGCCAGTTTTCAACAACGACGTCCTAGTTTAGAGATGATCTAAAACAAACTTGATAAAACCTGGTGACTAAAATGCGTGTATATGTTTGAATTATTCACACATTTTAGCGGTGAAGAGACATTTTACAACCTCGTGACTGTAAATATGTATGAAATTGTCACATTTCAGCACTGAAGGGCCATTTTAAAACCATACACTCACTAGCTTGACAGCTTGCTGAGCATCGATGTCATAACATTACTTCTGGTAATAATACCTGAATAAAATACTGGTGAGGAATATAAGAAAATGCTTTTAATTACCGTGTAGGTACAGATGCAGATGCAGGTCAGTGCAGTTGAAGGACTTCGGATGGCGAATGGCGATGTAAAGCAGATGTCCTTCGAACTTTCCTCTTCGTGAAAAAAGTGCTTTACAAATGACGTTTGTAAAAAAATGTCATCACAAGTAGGCTACCTTTCTACAGAACATTACTGTTTTAATGGAAAACAGTATGTTACTGTCAGATTTTGGCTGTTTTTTTACAACAATTTTTTACAGTGTGGTTCTTACCATCACCGTCTGTCACAAACACTGGTGACTATCTGGAAAGGTCTTTTTAAAGCATTATCCGTCACTTTCAACTCAGGAAGTCCCCAAGTGACATATAACGAACACCCAGGTTCAGTCATGTGACAATTTGTGCATTTTTGTTGCTAGTTTCCAAAATGGTGTCCTGTCTGGTTAGCACATGTTACAGTGTCAGCAATTTTTAAAAACACTTGTTTTTGTTACAAAAGGTATGTTTCAAGCCATGCAATAATTATAATGTTTTAATAACATATCCTAGATTACTCTTAACCTGATTTTAATACATTTCTTGAACAAATTGATATAAAACAAGTTACAAAGATATTGTGGTGACACATATGTCACATCGGGCTATTAACCTTATAAAAGCAGGTGGAATTTTGATGAGCCATATTCAGTTTGCACATTTTCAAGTTATATATAAAAATATAAAAAATTATTTCTGGTTAAACCATATACCTGAAAAGGTAGAATTTTGATATGTTACAAAATAGTTTTTTGGTTGAGAATCACAGTGATGTGATTTTGAAATATGTTTCAAATATGCAAAGCAAATAAAATGCAAAAACTATATTACTTCTGAAAAATGTTTTTGTTTTATCTTCCCAGAAAAGTAATCCTTTTGATATATGTCATGGATAAGCAAATAAACAGAAGAAAAAAGTTATTTAGCAAAAAATAAATTATAAAATGTATTTTTTTCAACTGAGAAATAAACGCCCAATATAACATATGTAACATGAAATATTTATCATAAACACCCAATGTCATATATATGTAACATTACAGATCTTTCACAAGGAGGGGTTGTATTTCAAAAACAACTACAGAAACATGTTATAAGTGGTCTATTTGGTCTGTTTTATATGCCCCATAATTTCAGCAACACTCTTGTTGATCAGACTCTGAGACATCTTTATTAACAACAAGAATATTAATTATTTTTGCATCAAGGCTGCAGAGTATGGGCACTGGATATACTATAATAGATCTTAATTCAGTTTAATAATTTTTTCAGTTAAATCAGTAGCAAACCATTTTAGATCTTTCAAATCGCTCTTAGATTTACTGAAATTGCACAGTACTGTAATGTAGGCTAAAATCGTCACAATGCATTCATATTATTAAGCCACATCATAAAATCCATAATTCCTGTAACATCTATCCAGTGTGTTATGAAGTAAATCAACTCTTGTAGAAATAAGAATGAAGTTGTAGAAAGAAGAATGAAGTTGTCTCTATGCTTTAGACACATTTTAAACGTTTTAAAACATGAAAATGCAAAAAGCAACAAAATGGTCAAATACACCCATCTAGCACGTTCACAAAGTAAACCATAGTGGACACAAAAATATGTAGCTTAATTTTCTCAAAGTCACCTGTCAAAAACTAACTTCAGTTGTTTCAACTGTTTATAGGTGAACATTCACCTCATCCACTGATGTTTGTTTTGTTTGTAAGTTAGCCAGAGAAGATGGCTTTTTCTATTGAAAAAGAATGTTCTATTTATATGCAGTGGAGGAAATCTTAGTACTGATATAAAATTATATAAAATGATTCACTTTATTCCTCACTGAACGAATCAGCCGTTTGAATGAATGATTTAATGACTCGCTCTAAAGATATTAACTTGCTGCCACCTACTGGCTATTTTCAAACTTTATATATTTAAGACATTAATATGACCGTGTTATGCAATTATATATATAAATAAACACGATATCCAAATGAAACATTGTGTATATCAAATCCACCTGGCCTCTGTAACACTATCGTTTTCACTGATCAGTAGTCAAATCTACACTGTAAAAAATGATTGTGATTTTAACAGTAAAAAACTGTAAAATACCACAGTAATAACCTGTTAAATGATTAAGAGTAAGTTTCCTTACTATATACAGTGAATAACTGTAATAGATCTAACCTTTGTTTTCGAGAAAGTAGCCTCAGAGTCGACACTCATAGACTGTGTCTGAAACCACTCCCTACACCCTCATTCACTAGTCCTACATTACTTCACTATATAGTCCACTAGACAGAGTGATTGAGAACATATGAGTGAATTCAGACACTGATGAACACCTGCTGTTAACAAACACAATCACTGAAGGAAAGAACAAGAAACAAAACTACAACTGACATACAGCCACAGCCTTAAATGAAATCAACTGAAATAAAACAGCAGAGGATGATTAAACAACTCCACAAACAGCATTACCAGCTCCACTTATTACTAACCAGTTTGACTTCATTTCTGTCATATATCTATGAATTAACAGAGGTTTATATTTTATTTCAAATGTTTTGTTTGACCTCACCATCTTGGTGATCGGTGTTTGCTTTAGTTATGCTCTTGACCCTTGACTCTTTAAAATTAGTTTTTTTGACTGTTGTAACTGTGTTTGTAGAGCACATTTATTATGACAAGAAAAGCCAAGAGAAATTGTAGTTAAGTAGTTTTGGTTAAAACTTAAACGCGGTGGTCATCGTCAGTTAGTGTCAAGCAATATGGGTGATTTGTAATTATTTTCACATTGTTTATGGTAGTAATATTACTCTACAAATTAAGCTGACAAACCATGAAAAAAATTTAAAAACCTTTTATTCACAAAACCTTCAGAGTTACAGCACCATTTAGAAACACAGACATCAGGAATCAGCACATGAACCTCAACAATGGTGACTATTAATAATAAAAAAAACAATTCATGCAGCAAAGCATGCTGGGTGCCAGTACAAAACTCCCAGCATGCACTGCAGCATGAATAAATTATGCAGCTGAATGTTCTTAATATTTTCTTTATTTGCTTTTATTTTGGTGTTGTTTTTGTTGTTACTTTTCAGTAGACTGATTTGTGATGTTCAGAGTTGAACCGTTTTTAAAAAAAATTTATATCATTTTTGATTGTCACCAATTTTGAGATTCATATGCCGATTGCTGATGTCTGTGTGTGTTTAAGTTCTGCCATAGTTCAGTACATTCATTTGTGCATATTCTGGTTAGAGCTGTTTCACAACATTTGATTGCTGTAGTATCAGTGGAGCAATTAACATATTACATGTTTAATAAGAGACTTAACACGGGATAATCAATTAATTAAACTAGATCATGTTGGTGTTGACATCACAAAAATCAGTCTCCAGATGATGATAGATTTGTTTGGTGTTTTGCTTTAAAAACTGTGCTTAATAAACACAGCTAATTAAAAGCAAGCAAACAAAACCAATGTTAGAGTCACGATTCAAGATCCCAACTAAAGCACCCACTGATCGCCAATATGGTGACTTCAAATGAAAGTACAACAACTAAAATCTCAATAAGAGCTTTTGTACACATATGACATAAATAAAGTAAAAGTGGTTAGTAATAAGATGCTGGTGTGGAGTTGTTTAATCACCCTCTTCTGAAATCTTGAGAGATTTCATGTGTTTTATTTCAGTTGATTTCATCTTGGCTTTAGCTGTAAGTTTTGTTTCTCTGCTCTTGTTTCTCATTCCTTCAATGATTCTACTTGTTAACAGCAGGTGTTCATCAATAAAGCTCAATCCTAATTTAATTAGTCACTTAATTCTCTCATTAATTCATCACTGCTTCAGTGTTACTTCAACACTCTGTAGTGTGGACACATAGAAGTGCTCTTTAAAACTGAGGATTTTGCTGTGGGATTAAAGGGGTTAAATGTGTGAGATGACAAAACATACTGTGAAACGTAATTTTAACAGAAATATACCATGAATTTAATTTACGGAAGCAAACTGAAAAAACAGTAGATTACTGGCAACCACAGCTGCCGGTATTTCACCGTAAAATCAAGACAAAAAACAGCAAAATACTGTAAAACCTAACAGTCAACTTCCTGTTGTGTTTTGTGGGTCACCATTGTGCTGGAGAGTAGAGCCTGTGTTTAAGTCAAGGACGGACAGAGAGACACTGATGTTATGCTGCATGTTGCTTTATTTAAAGGCAGTAACTGTGTAATTACTGATGTAATGAGAACGTTTTGCTAGTTTTGATCATGTATGTGTGCTGCTGTTATTTGCAAGAGATTTGAATTGATGACTTTGCATAAATCAGTAAGATTTTCTTCATGGACTTAAACAAAATAGTTCTCAATACTCTCATACTCACATTACATAAACATTATAAATATTAGTTTATAAACAAATGGCAGTTGGATAATTTAAGCGTAGTCGGTTTCTGCAAATAAAATGAGTTAACTAAAAGGTTTGTGTATTAACATTGTATCAGTTAATGAGATACGGTTTTTCACTGTAAATTTAAACAGTTCTGTAAATCCTAAAATTTAGCTACCGTATTTTTCACGGTAAAATTCTGGCAACCACAGCTGCCGGTATTTTTCCGTAAATTTAACAGATTTTTTTTTACAGTGTAGCTTAGTCAATGCAAAAACATTCATTCATAATTAATTTACCAATTTACTCATTTAACGTTAACGTATCACCAGGTAGGCATACAACAGTGACAGACAGACACATATAACGGTGTCCTGTATGGAAAGATGTTACTCCAGCTGACAGTAATCCATTTTCACCTGTACAAGTGAACACTGAGCATCGGCAGCTAATGAGGTGCAGTGGAGTGACGTCACCGCCCCTCTTCAACTGATTGGCTAGAGGAGGAGCTGTCAATCAAGAATTAGTGGACTAATGATGACGCTTGAACCTGCCCTGATTTACATGAAACTCTAACCGCAACATTTGGAAAAGCAAGCGCAGAATGTGGAAACAAGAGCGAAGGGATACACAGCATAAACATGCAAAAAATAAAAATACGAGTAGAAAATGTTTGAGAGCACAAAAAATAAATAAATAAATATAACCAAGGAAAACATTATTTTTGTGTGCAAGTCGGATAATTTTGCAATATAATTTCAGTTTTGTGCAATATAAGTTTAAATGTGTTTAAAGTTGATTTATACTTATTTTTTTAAATGTGTTATTAAATTTTTGATTTACAATTTTTTTTATCTGTGACCATTGTTTGCTATTCTGAAAACTTTGCTTTCATTTTTAAATTATGTGCAATATAATTTTGCTTGCATTTTAAATTATGTTTTCATGCTTGTTATGTTTTTTATCCATGACTGCAATACATTTAGCGGGATTCTGATCCCACACCCCCTTTACCTTTTCTGACTCACTTCAGGTCTTAAAGTCTCTACTAATGAACTGATGAGTTGAATCGGGTGTGTTAGATGAAGGAAACACTGCTGGGCTGCTCCAGGACAGTTTAGAAAACCATTTCAAAGAAATTTTCTTAAATGTGTCTCATATATATATATATAGTCCACAAGGAATGGACTGAGGCTGGGGTCAAGGCATCAAGAGCCACCACACACAGACGTGTCAAGGAATTTGGCTACAGTTGTCGTATTCCTCTTGTTAAGCCACTCCTGAAACACAGACAATGTCAGAGGCGTCTTACCAGGGCTAAGGAGAAGAAGAACTGGACTGTTGCCCAGTGGTCCAAAGTCCTCTTTTCAGATGAGAGCAAGTTTTGTATTTCATTTGGAAACTAAGGTCCTAGAGTCTGGAGGAAGGGTGGAGAAGCTCATAGCCCAAGTTGCTTGAAGTCCAGTGTTAAGTTTCCACAGTCTGTGATGATTTGGGGTGCAATGTCATCTGCTGGTGTTGGTCCATTGTGTTTTTTGAAAACCAAAGTCACTGCACCCGTTTACCAAGAAATTTTGGAGCACTTCATGCTTCCTTCTGCTGACCAGCTTTTTAAAGATGCTGATTTCATTTTCCAGCAGGATTTGGCACCTGCCCACACTGCCAAAAGCACCAAAAGTTGGTTAAATGACCATGGTGTTGGTGTGCTTGACTGGCCAGCAAACTCACCAGACCTGAACCCCACAGAGAATCTATGGGATATTGTCAAGAGGAAAATGAGAAACAAGAGACCAAATGCAGATGAGCTGAAGGCCACTGTCAAAGAAACCTGGGCTTCCATACCACCTCAGCAGTGCCACAAACTGATCACCTCCATGCCACGCCGAATTGAAGCAGTAATTAAAGCAAAGGGAGCCCCTACCAAGTATTGAGTACATATAACAGTAAATGAACATACTTTCCAGAAGGCCAACAATTCACTAAACATGTTTTTTTTTTTATTGGTCTTATGAAGTATTCTAATTTGTTGAGTGCAGTCTGTGTGCATTGAATTTATTATCAAATTACAATTTGAGTTGAATTACTGAAATAAATTAACTTTTCCACGACATTCTAATTTATTGAGATGCACCTGTATATTGCTAGCCCGTTCCTCTCTTTAAAAAGTCAACCCGTTCTGTGAGTTAATGGAGCAAATGTAATTTGGCTAATTTAGTAACATTAGTTAAGTTGATGGAAGCTTACCTGTTGTTTGCACCGCTATGACAGCAATCACAAGAAAAGACTCCAAAACACCTCCGATGCAGACGACATGACCACAAACTTGAAAGTAAAATATAAAAGTTGTTCTTAACAGTGGTGTTCTTAACTCAGTATTTCATGTTAGCTCGCGGCAGTTACGTCTGTCACTGAATTTAGGGACCTTCTCTAAAGTTACATATGACATTGCTGCAGTGTTGCCAGATTGGATGGACGATTTCCAGCCCAAAAGCTCACAAAAACCCGCCCAAAACTTTAACTGTCAAAATAATGTGATAAAATGTAAATCAAGGTTGATAAGAACCATTTTTAACTCCTTATAACGAAATAATGACGACAAAATATAAATATAATGCTAAATAAATTTCCCATGGATCAAATCGGGGCAAATACATTAAAGAGGTCTCACATCAAATAGATGAATAATCGTCCTAAAAGAAATACAGACTTAGTCAAACACTCTCAAGAAATTTTCTTAATTTTCATTTATTTCTATAAACACTGAATGCTGATGGCTCTCAGAGAGAAGGCCTCACCTACAGTACAGTCCAACTAAGAAAATGTGAGCCGTGTTGTCCATAATCCTGATCGTCTAACTTAGTAAAATGTCAGTCACAATAGATCAAGAGGAGGATTTCTGTATTATGTATGCATTATAGCAATTTTTCTTAAATGATGTATACACTTTTGCATTTTGTAATTCAATGATTTTTAGTCAATTTGCTTTGCGCAAAGATAATTCCTATGTAAAGATTATGTTTGAATTATTTCTATAACCTTTACAAAAGCGTGGAACATCATAGTTCTCAAAATATGTTTGCATTACATCAAATAAATATGACAGAAGTGGAGAAACAAAGATGTTTAGCACATGCACACATTGTAGATGCTTACGTACACCTGAGATGTTGCTTTATTTGAGTCACAGAAGATGGCTATAGTGACTGCTAACATGCTTTAATGTTTAATGTCGTTGTGTTGAAAAAGATTCTGTGGACAAACACCTCAAGGGAAATAATTTGAAATGGAGGTTTGTGAAAATAATAAAAAGTTCAGTCAAATGTTCAATAATTTTCTTAAATGAATAAATATGTGCTCGTCATGCTCTCTTTCCCATGAAAGGATTAGCATGAGCTTGCAGAGGAGTCTTAAAACAAATACAGCCAAACAAACAAAATGTGAATTGTGTCATCTGCTATCTGAGCAAGATGACTAAATCCAGTCATCCTTTCACAATTGTTTATGAAACAGATTTTCTGAATTCTATATGCATTATAAACATTTTCTTGTCTTGCTATACTCTCTTTCTTAGAGATTTGGTCTCTTGAATGTATGAAAGGTTATGGATAAAATTTATCAATACAAGAGTGTGGAAATGTTAACATGCTCAAACTTAAGTGAATGTGCAGCTTTCAGTGCAATAGTTTGATTTGTTTCAGTTGTAATAGTTTTAAGGATAAAACGGCAAGACTTAATTTTTGTGTTGATGCTTCATGTGTTCGCACCAGGAGCGTAGCCAGAAAAGAGACTCTGGGTGTGCATCAGAAAAACTGGGTGTGCCACATTTACTGTCAGATTAATGTGCAAAAAAAAAACAAAAAAACACCAAGACTGTGTATTACTACCGTTACAGAACAGAACAGACTGGGCTGATATAGCCTGTAAAAATATATAATCTCTAATTACGTAGTCGGAATGAAAAGGTGCATTTCTTTATTAAAGTTCATGTGGAGATGGCGAGTGCAGCGTCGCATTCGGCAACTTTATCTTTTCAGCCGACACTGACTGAGAAGAAATCACTAGTTTATTAACAAATAATTAAAATGTTTTCTTTTCCCTTTCCCCCAACTCTATATTCACAATCATTAGCCTACTTTTATACGTTTATACGTTTTTTTATAAGTTTTATACGTGTGCTTGAGCGCGGAATAGGCTATACGCCTATATATTAAAGGACGGTTAGTAGCCTGGGTTATTATATTTATCAATTTACGTGTGACTAGTGAAATCTTTAGTCGGGGACAGGCCTACTTGGCACAAGGAACCGATCCATTTTAAAATAAAATTGAAAAGTGCGCCTGCTAATCATGTCACGTTATATTGCAATGCATGAGTTATGAATGCGTAATAAGTCAAATGTTTTTATTTTATTTTATTTCTTATGGGTGCTATGGCAGTGCTTTGGTCTTTCTTGGGGGTGCTGAAGAATCTGCTAGCCCCTCCTTAGCGCCGCCCATGTTTATTACGATTAAAAAAATAATAATTCTGAATCTGTTTTTAGGTGTGCCAGCTGCCACTGTGGGTGGCACCGGCACACCCTGGCACACCCGTGGCTACGCCCCTGGTTCGCACATCATGGAGAGACACAAAGTTGCACTAAAAGAAATTTCTCAAAAAGAAAAGACTGTTACTTAATTTTTTTAATTTTCATTTATTCCTATTATGATGACAGCTCACAAAGAGATGTCTTCACCTAAAAAACATACAGTCCAACAAATAATTGTCAACGGTCATCCGTAATCTTGATAATATGACTAAATCTAGTAATGTAAAAAAAAAAAATTAATAAAAAATTATATTTACAAAACACTGTGATTCTTAGATGAGACGCATCCCTGACAAAATCTGTTGGCATGCAAAAATACTCATAAATGTTTTAGCACAGCTATTTACACACATAGTATGAGAACTGTAGCCTACATTGTATCAATTGTCATAGTAAATTCATTACCAGTTTATTAGGGTCAAAAGGAAATGATGATAATAGTTGAAACATATATCCCTTTCATTTTGAAAATCACAGATGCTGGTGCTTTAATCTTTTAGTAAACCATTTAAAATGACATGATACCCAGAAAATAGTCAAAATGTACAAGTTTTGTGTTCTAGGTGAGAAATGCACACCAATAAAGGTTTCACGAACATTATAAAACAACATGTATTCCCTGTGGCTGTTAAACATAATTTAAACATAATTTTAAATAATAAATAATTTGAAAACGTAGGTCTGTCAAATGAGAAAGGTTCAGTCATACATTTATATACAGTGAGGAAAATAAGTATTTGAACACCCTGCTATTTTGCAAGTTCTCCCACTTAGAAATCATGGAGGGGTCTGAAATTGTCATCGTAGGTGCATGTCCACTGTGAGAGACATAATCTAAAAAAAAAAATCCAGAAATCACAATGTATGATTTTTTAACTATTTATTTGTATGATACAGCTGCAAATAAGTATTTGAACACCTGAGAAAATCAATGTTAATATTTGGTACAGTAGCCTTTGTTTGGAATTACAGAGGTCAAACGTTTCCTGTAGTTTTCACCAGGTTTGCACACACTGCAGGAGGATTTTGGCCTCCTCCACACAGATCTTCTCTAGATCAGTCAGGTTTCTGGCCTGTCGCTGAGAAACACGGAGTTTGAGCTCCTCCAAAGATTCTCTATTGGGTTTAGGTCTGGAGACTGGCTCGGCCACGCCAGAACCTTGATATGCTTCTTACAGAGCCACTCCTTGGTTATCCTGGCTGTGTGCTTGGTCATTGTCATGTTGGAAGACCCAGCCTCGACCCATCTTCAATGCTCTAACTGAGGGAAGGAGGTTGTTCCCCAAAATCTCGCAATACATGGCCCCGGTCATCCTCTCCTTAATACAGTGCAGTCGCCCTGTCCCATGTGCAGAAAAACACCCCCAAAGCATGATGCTACCACCCCCATGCTTCACAGTAGGGATGGTGTTCTTGGGATGGTACTCATCATTCTTCTTCCTCCAAACACGTTTAGTGGAATTATGACCAAAAAGTTCTATTTTGGTCTCATCTGACCACATGACTTTCTCCCATGAGTCCTCTGGATCATCCAAATGGTCATTGGCAAACTTAAGTCGGGCCTGGACATGTGCTGGTTTAAGCTGGAACCTTCCGTGCCATGCATGATTTCAAACCATGACGTCTTAGTGTATTACCAACAGTAACCTTGGAAACGGTGGTCCCAGCTCTTTTCAGGTCATTGACCAGCTCCTCCCGTGTAGTTCTGGGCTGATTTCTCACCTTTCTTAGGATCATTGAGACCCCACGAGGTGAGATCTTGCATGGAGCCCCAGTCCGAGGGAGAATGACAGTCATGTTTAGCTTCTTCTATTTTCTAATGATTGCTCCAACAGTGGACCTTTTTTCATCAAGCTGCTTGGCAATTTCCCGTAGCCCTTTCCAGCCTTGTGGAGGTACAATTGTGTCTCTAGTGTCTTTGGACAGCTCTTTGGTCTTGGCCATGTTAGTAGTTGGATTCTTACTGATTGTATGGGGTGGACAGGTGTCTTTATGCAGCTAACGACCTCAAAAAGGTGCATCTAATTTAGGATAATAAATGGAGTGGAGGTGGACATTTTAAAGGCAGACTAACAGGTCTTTGAGGGTCAGAATTCTAGCTGATAGACAGGTGTTCAAATACTTATTTGCAGCTGTATCATACAAATAAATAGTTAAAAAATCATACATTGTGATTTCTGGATTTTTTTTTTTAGATTATGTCTCTCACAGTGGACATGCACCTACGATGACAATTTCAGACCCCTCCATGATTTCTAAGTGGGAGAACTTGCAAAATAGCAGGGTGTTCAAATACTTATTTTCCTCACTGTATATATATATAAAAAAAAAAACTAAAGTTTAATTTAAAGACAATAGACAGCATGACTTGCTTTAGTGACAATGTGTTTAAAACTTTTTTAAACGTTTAAAACCGTAGGTGTAATTGTTTTACTGAGAAGTTTTAAGTGAAATGTATATTTTTTTCTTTTACAGTACGCATTCTATCTATGGGCTAGATTAAAATGAAAACATTTATTAAATAACAACAAAAAGTAAAAACAAAATTTTTGCTCATACTTAAAATTAAGTATACTCAGATTTGTGTGTGTGTGTGTTTGTGTGAGAGAGAGTCCAAATAATCAGCCAAAGTGTTGATTATTTGTCTAAAGCAGGGCTTATTTAAAAATGTTTATTTGTTTGTCTTGTCATATCATGTTATGTACTTTTCATTTAAACAACATATTGTTTAGCACAATGGTCAGCCATTGTTGTTTTATTGTGCTTTATAAATAAAATGAACTGAACTGAACTAAAGCATGATTCTGTGCACATCTATATGAGTGAATGCTGTAAAGTCATTAACACAAGCACAAAGAGGATACTGTTGTCCACTGTCAGTTAGACCCCACAATCACCTTCACTGTCAGAAGTAAAAGGATAGGTGAGGTGGACCGGTGGATAGTTGGTGGTTTGAATAATTTTTAACTTAAGAATCCTCCTTATAAGTTTATCTATTCAACCTACAGATTAGGTTGTTCTGATCCTACAGATGTGTTAGAATACACACATAGAGATGATAAAGAAAACATGCCCGGACATAGCACCTTTTTCAGACGCATATAGAAATATGGTCTTGGTGAATTCTTTAATTCTATGTTTCAGTTTTCATACAATCAAAACAGTGATGTCTTAGCTTAAATTAACATTTAGCCTATAGATCAAGCAGAACTAAACCGTTTAGGGGTTTGATATTAAACAGGTGTTTGGGTGTCTTTCATCCCCCCAAAAACAAAGAACAATCCTCAGACACGACACCTTTCTTTTATCCCCAAGGTAGACGTCCTGACAACCTTCCTTATTCAGAAGCGGATGTATACAAGCCGGTAGGAACAAATTGGTGACTAGGCAATAACATATGCCATACAAATCAAACAAACATTGATCCTGTTAAGGTGCCACTACATCACCCTTTGATCTGCTATTTTTCCACAATCAGGAAGAGGCCCAACACCTCCAGGCTGGCCGTTTAATAACGGGTCAGGAAGGAACTCCATAAAAACGCCATGGCACAGGTGAGAGATAAAAACATCATAAATCCACTCAAAAATCTCACTCATAAATCCATTAAAAGTCAGATCTAATATCTGTTTTGATCTTTTGATTTACACAACCTACTGTCATGTCAGTCAGGGGTGACGGGACCCCGGTGACATGGCAGTCAGGGTGACAGAGGGGGTCATATAGCCATAAATCAGATCATAAATCTGACCATGTACACATTTGACATATGACAACCTGTCAAACAATGCTGAAACAATGCTAACAGGGGGTCATAAATCAAAGTGAAGTAAAGTATTGGATATAACTACTGTCAGATGGCCTTTCTAAAACTTTAGTTCTAGAAGGTAGGGTCTTCATCTTTTCAAAATATGTAATCATAGGTTTCCGAATTTTATAATTTTTTTGGATGGATCCTTTTTTGACATTTATTTTTTTCTAGTTTTAAATATAATATCAAATCACAAATCCACATTGAAGTTTTTGGTGGATTTTTTGACTTCCATTCTAACAATATTCTCCTTCTTGCTAATAGTGAAGCAAAAGCAAAGACATTTTCCATATTGTTAGTCAAAGATATTCCACGTTCTGGCACTCCAAAGATAGCAGTTTCAACACAGGGTGTTATATTCAAGTTAAAAGCTTAATTTAGTGTTTTAAATACAAGTGTCCAGTAGTTGTTCAGCTTTTGGCAGGACCGAAACATATGAATAAGGTCAGCTTTATCACTTTTGCTTCGATCACATCTGTCATCAACATTTGGATACATTTTCGAAAGTCTAGATTTAGTGTAATATGTTCGGTGAAGTATCTTAAATTGTATAAGATTAAGGTGTGCACAGGTGGTTGATCCATTTACTTTTTTTAGGGCATCATCCCATATTTCATCAATTATTACAGAGTCTATATCTTTGGTCCACTTTTCTTTAATTTTTTTAATTTGAGGTATTACTTGCAGACACAATTATATTATACAGGTGCTGGTCATATAATTAGAATATCATCAAAAAGTTGATTTATTGCACTAATTCCATTCAAAAAGTGAAACTTCTATATTATATTCATTCATTACACACAGACTGATATATTTCAAACGTTTATTTCTTTTAATTTTGATGATTATAACTGACAACTAAGGAAAATCCCAAATTCAGTATCTCAGAAAATTAGAATATTACTTAAGACCAATACAAAGAAAGGAATTTTAGAAATCTTGGCCAACTGAAAAGTATGAACATGAAAAGTATGAGCATGTACAGCACTCAATACGTAGTTGGGACTCCTATTGCCTGAATTACTGCAGCAATGCGGCGTGGCATGGAGTCGATCAGTCTGTGGCACTGCTCAGGTGTTATGAGAACCCAGGTTGCTCTGATAGTGGCCTTCAGCTCTTCTGCATTGTTGGGTCTGGCATATCGCATCTTCCTCTCCCATAGAAAATCTATGGGGTTAAGGTCAGGCGAGTTTGCTGGCCAATTAAGAACAGGGATACCATGGTCCTTAAACCAGATACTGGTTGCTTTGGCACTGTGTGCAGTTGCCAAGTCCTGTTGGAAAATGAAATCTGCGTCTCCATAAAGTTGGTCAGCAGCAGGAAGCATGAAGTGCTCTAAAACTTCCTGGTATACGGCTGTGTTGACCTTGGACTTCAGAAAACACAGTGGACCAACACCAGCAGATGACATGGCAGCCCAAATCATCACTGACTGTGGAAACTTTACACTGGACTTCAAGCAACATGGATTCTGTGCCTTTCCTCTCTTCCTTCAGACTCTGGGACCTTGATTTCCAAATGAAATGCAAAATTTACTTTCATCTGAAAAGAGGACTTTGGACCACTGAGCAACAGTCCAGTTCTTTTTCTCCACAGCCCAGGTAAGACGCTTCTGACGTTGTCTCTGCTTCAGAAGTGGCTTGGTAGCCCTTTTCCTGAAAACGTATGAGCGTGGTGACTCTTGATGCACTGACTCCAGCTTCAGTTCACTCCTTGTGAAGCTCTCACAAGTGTTTGAATCAGCTTTGCTTGACAGTATTCTCAAGCTTGCGGTCATCCCTGTTGCTTGTGCAACTTTTCCTACCCAAATTATTCCTTCCAGTCAACTTTGCATTTAATATGCTTTGATACAGCACTCTGTAAACAGCCACACCTTTCAGTAATGACCCTCTGTGACTTACCCTCTTTGTGGAGGGCATCAATGTTCGTCTTCTGGATCATTGCCAAGTCAGCAGTCTTCCCCATTATTGTGGTTTCAAAGAACAAGGGATACCTGGAATTTGTACTATAGGGATGGTCATTTATTGAAACTCAAATGTAAATATTCTAATATTTTGAGATACTGATTTTTGACTTTCATGAGCTGTAAGCTCTAATCATCAAAATTAAAAGAAATAAACATTTGAAATATATCAGTCTGTGTGTAATGAATGAATATAATATACAAGTTTCACTTTTTGAATGGAATTAGTGAAATAAATCAACTTTTTGATGATATTCTAATTATATGACCAGCACCTGTATAATGCAGAAATTTGACCTTTGGGGGTGACAGGGATCTGTAAAATTGTATCCATTAGTGAGGTAGGGGGTAGGTTAGGAAAGGTGGAACTTTGAGATTGAATAAAATTTCGGACTTGAAAATAACGAAACATTAGATTGTGCTAGCTGAAATTTCTGTAGAAGGTTGTTGAAACTAGCGAAAGTGTTATCAATGTAAAAATCACTGCATTTAACTAATCCAATACTCCATTGTACGTAGGTGTAGTCTATTTTACCAGCAGGGAATATAGGGTTGTTACTGAGAGGGCTTGTAATATGTTTGAGTAATATGTACTCCTAAGTATTTAAAGCCGGATTGGGAGATATGAAATGGGAGGGATGAAGTTTTAATTTGTAGTGCCAGAGGATTAATGGGAAAGCATACACTTTTAGAAATTTTTTATTTATATCCTGAGAAACTGCCAAAGGCAGAAATATTTTGCACTATTTTGGGGATATTTTCAACTGGGTTTGAAATATATAACAACAGGTCGTCTGCATATAAAGAAACTCTATCAATGCCCTTTATGGACTGTAGAGATTTAAGCATTATAGAAAGTGGTTCTATCGCGAATGCGAAAAGAAGGGGACTTAAAGGGCATCCTTGTCTTGTGCCTCTCAGTATTGGGAAAAATTGTGAGCAAATTTTGTTTGTTATAACAGAGACTTTAGGGGTAGAATAAAGCAATTGAATCCAATTTATATATTTTGGGCCAAAGCCAAACCTTTTCAATATTAACAATAAATAGCCCCACTCAACTCTATCAAATGCTTTTTCTGCATCCAGGCAAACCACAACCTCTGGGGTCTCCCTGGATGCAGGAGAGTACAGGACCCCCAGGAGCTTCCGTAGATTGGACCAGGGGTTTTGCTACTTTGCATTGCAATTATTGAGTCTATGACCTCTTGTAGATTAATAGGCTGTTCTAAATTTTCTTGTTGCTCCAAATAAATTTTCAGTATGTTTAAACCATCTAGAAACATTAACATATTTGAGGTATCTTCTGGAAACTCAGAAGAGTACAAATTAGAGTAATATTCTTTGAAGGTGTCATTAATTTCCTTGGGGTCCATTGTTAGTTGTTGTGCTTTAAATTTAGGGTTGTTCCGATTCCGATACTAGTATCGGAAATCCCACCGGTACCAAAAAAAATTCTGGCATCGGTATCGGCGAGTACTTGAACCCATGTACCGATCCGATACCATTTTCTTAAACAAGACCTATAGTTATGCGCTCTAGCTTTGCTTAACGCTGCAAATCGAAAATCAATTCTTCTTCGCTGCTCAGAATGCAAACACAGGATGTTGTGCTGTGAAGAAATACAAACGTGCTAGCACATTGTCAGAAAATCACTCACATATGCGACTAAATCTTCACCCTGGGCGACTAAATGATGTCTAATATTAGCCACTGGCTAATAAATGATCAGATTTTACTGGGAGGGTATGTATAAATTTAGCACAGATATATTGTAACTCGCTGAACACTCTGACTGAGCGCTTCAGAGTTTCACTCTCTGTCAAGTGATCTATTTTTCAGATCATCTGAATGAATGCGTACAGTATTTAACGTACTGTAAGCTCTAATGTGAAACGCACCATTCGCCGTCGCTTTGCTTTTTTCCTCACACACAGAGAGAGAGAGCAGGAGCAAGAGAGTCTTACATGTAGCATGTCAATTCTGCATGGTATGAAAACGATATTCTTTGCTGTATTTTCCTGTCAAAATAACGGAGTTACTTTGGAGTTCTTCAACTTAACTGCCAGGTTCTCTGGTAGTAGGCGGAGCTAATGCGCAAACGACAATCTCATTGGCTGGCGCTCACCTATTATCGTCCCTGTTTTGATTTCAGCAAATAATTTCGAGCCAATGCAGACAACGTGATTAATATTCATGAATCCAGCAGCTCGTTAATCCTTTTTATATAGTGCACTTTATATTGTTCTTAGTAGAATTCATAGTATGATTATTATCAGTATTATTGATAGTTTTCCCCCATTTTTACAGAAACACTGAATGACCAAAAAAGCACCACCACCAGTCCTAAGTTTAGTTAAAATGACTAATATGCATTCATACATGGTTACCAAGTTTTAATTCTAATTGCTAAAATTATATCATTAAATAATACTTGCTTATAATATATTTATAATGCTTGACTGACTGATATTAAGAGTCTACTTTTAGATATTTAAAAGGATGCCCCATTTTCCAAACATTATATTTTTTGTTTACTCGCCAGACTATCAATTCAATTCAATTCAATATTGCTTTATTGGCATGACTTTAAAAAATACAATATTGCCAAAGCTTGAAATATATGTGGAGAAATATAATAACAATGAAAAGATCAAAATAATAGAATAAAAACCTTATAACAATATAAACTTAAATAAACAGTGTAACAAATAAGAACTTATTATGTGAACATTTCATACCACAGTGTTTAACACTGGTAGACAGTAGGGAAAAACTTTGAGGTCAGACGTAATGCACATATTACACACATTATGTACATTCACCTGCTGTCTCTCAGGCTGTGGCACGTCCACACATATCTCGCAGCCAGTGCTGCTGTCTGTCCCTCTCCTAGTATTATCTTTATTTGTTCTGTTTCACTAATGGCTGTAAAGTTCTTTATTAAGTTGGTGAGTTTGTTGAAGTAGAGGTTTCTTATGGATATGCATTCATGACAGTGAAGTAGGAAGTGCGTCTCGGTCTCGATCTCTCCTGTCTCACACGCTTTGCTCTCTGGGTAACCAGCTCTTTCTGTGTCTGCCGGTCTCAATGGCTAGTCTGTGCTCACTGAGCCTGTACTTGGGTCAGGATCTGTTTCTGCTTTGTGTCTCTGACACTCTGGAGATAATCTTCCAATTCATAATTTGATTTTATGGTCCGATATAGTTGTAATTTACTTTGTGTTTTAGTCTCTTGATCCCAATGTTCCAGATACATATTTTTAGATTGTTTGATAATTTGATTTATTTTGATGTTTGGGTGAGAAGCAGTGCTGGTCTGAGACTGGTTAGTGTTACTAGAGTTAGTCAGGTTAGTAAGTCTCAGAACCAGCTGAACCATCCAGAATTTGAGGGATCTTTTTTGTATATTTATAATCAATGGGAATCGGCCTAATTCTGCCCTACATGCATTATTGGGTGTTCTCCTTTGTAATTTTAGGATCATTTTTCAGAATTCTGTGTGTAGGGCTTCTGTTGGATGTCTGTCCCATCTAGTGTAGCTCTGATCACTGAGTGGACCCCATACCTCACTTCCATACAGCGCTATGGCCTGAATCACACTATCAAAGATTTTACACCAAATTGGAAGCGGTATTTCAATATTTTGGAATTTTTTCTTGATTGCGTATAGAGCTCTTCGAGCTTTATCTTTGAGAGCATTCACTGCCATACTGAAACTCCCCGATGCAGTGATGATCAGGTCGAGGTAAGTGTACTGCATCTTGTGTTCTAGGGCGGTGCTGCCTAAACTGAACTGGTATCTGTGTTCCTGACATCTGGGCTTTTTCTGAAAGACCATAATGTTGATCTTTTTGAGGTTTACTGCCAGGGCCCAGTTCTGGCAGTAGTTCTCCAGCAGGTCTAGGTGCTGCTGTAGTCCCGGTGGGGTAGATGACAGCAGCACCAGATCATCTGCGTACAGCAAAAGCTTGATGTTTTTGTCTTGTAGAGTGAGTCTAGGGGCTGTAGACTGTTCCAACTGCACCGCTAATTCATTAATGTAGATGTTGAACAGTGTTGGCTGCACTCCTCTCTTCTGGGTGAAGAATTCTGTATGTTTGTTGCCAATTCGTATTGCACATTTGTTGTTTGAATACATTGACTTTACAATGTCAAAAACTTTACCCCCTACACCACTTTGTAAAAGCTTATAATATAATCCATTGTGCCAAATAGAATCAAATGCTTGTTTGAAATCGATAAAACATGCAAATATTTTTCCATTTTTGGTCTGTTTTACGAGTTTATTGATTAGGGTGTATAGGGTGTAAATGTGGTCAGTAGTTCTATGATTAGGAAGAAAGCCAATCTGACTAGGACTCAGGACACTGTGTTCATTAAGGAAGTTTACCATTCTATGGTTTAAAATACTGCTAAATAACTTCCCCAGATTACTGCTCACACAAATGCCTCTGAAATTATTAGGGTCTAATTTGTCTCCACTCTTGTGAATTGAGGTAATAAGTCAGAGAGATCCCAGTATGCTTTGTTTCCAAATTTTGATTTATTGCCCCTCATAAAGATAAGACCCCCACCCTCCCACCCACCCAAACTGGACACCTGTTTTGTCCACCCCCACCCATCTAAATGAGCATCTGTTTTTACTGTCCAGTGATCCTAAGGTATTTATGAATGTTTTGGGAACCGTGTTTTTGTGTGGGCCATTGAAGACTAATATGTGTTTAAACTTTAAATTGTGAAACTGTGTTAAACGGGACAAAGGGAAGTTTTTATTAGAGTTTTTCACACACACATATCAACAAAAAACATACGTAAAATGAGCAACGACTTGCTAGTGTTGTTGTAACGAACTCTAACTAGTTTAAAAACGTTTTAAGTTAAATAAAAAGAAGTAGAAGTGAGCGTGTTTGTTTATTTAAAACAAACAAAGCATCTGACACCTTAGTTAAAACAATAGCATAACATTACAAAGTTAAATAATATAGAGTTGACTCATCTTACCCGTCTTCTAAAACAAAAAAAATGCATCAGAAGCGAACGTTTACAACGTTCTATCATTACAGATTAAAAGGTAGCTTTTCTCACAAGTTACAGCAAATAGATCTGACTTATCTTACCCGTATTCTAAAACAAAACAAAAAAAGCTTCTGAAGCGAACGTTAAGTAAAAGTCAAAATCTTGTCACAAAATTAAACAAAGAAAAAGAGCAGCCCATCCGTCAGATAACCGCACACTAGCGCGTCAAATTCAGAATGCGTTTACGCCGGTGAATCCAGACCACGCCTTCCGCCACCCCCTAACAGCGTAAGGAGAGACCGATGCAGAGATTTAAAAGAATTAAAGTAATGTTTTAACATTAGAACGAACGTTATTTTAATAAATCTTTAACATTTCTTAATTAATGAAACAATTCGGCACTCATCCTAAAGCTTTTCACTTTAAAATTAGGTGTTTACCTTTTAAACAAACAGTAGGCCTACCTAACCCGCAGGGAAATGCTGCTTATTTTATTTTATTTACTTTAGTTTAGTTATTCGCACTTAATTTAGTAATTCCTTTATTTACTCTTTGATTTTTGTCAATCTTTAAACTTTCTAGCCTGCTATAACGGTTCAAGCATACAGCATGTGGCGGAAACCGGAATGAAAGCAAATGTTTGAGACGTCTTTGGATTTTTAGCCATAATTAGGCGCCTAAACTTTTTACATTATCGCCGAAATGTAATACAGTCTCACGAGGGACAATGAAATGAGAAACGACACTGTGTGTCTGGACGAATGATTAACGACCGGCGTATCAGATCAAGAGAGTTTCTGGAGCATAACTCATTTGCAATCTAACGAGTTTTTGAGGGGGTCTGGCATCGTAAACTTTGGTGTAGCTGTTCATTTATCAAAGGATGCGTCCCCTTTTGAAGTTTTTATATGACACATAACTGGTTAAGTTAAAAGTTAGGTATAGTTTAGGAAGAAAATACTCAAACATAAACACGAACATACACACACTAAAACAATCCCCTACATTTAAACATTTAAACTTTTATGATGTCTCATACAAACCTTTTAGAAATAAAAACTTTTAGCATCACACAGGGTATCTCTACAAGATGATGAAAAGCAGCATGATTAAACAACGATATAACTATTGTTTTAGCAAATAAGTTAAGATTTGTAGTTTTTATCTCTCAAACCTAAAACATGAACCTCTAAAGCGAGGATTAGAAGCAATCAAACGATCCTGTGATGAATACAGATAATTTCTTCATGAATTAGACCTAAATTAGACTGAAAATTAATTGTCATAGGTTGTTCGCAACAAAAGTAATTCCTAAACAAGGTGCTACAAATCCCTCACAGAATCTTTCTTTCTCACTTTAAAATTGTATTATTTACCGTGGTGTTTAAATGCGGCATGTTTATTTTCAAAGTATAATGTTTTATTTTTATTAAAATAAAAACGACTGGTCTATATAGGTTTATTTTACTAAGAAGTGATCAAATAATTGACAGAAGAAATAATTCAAATAAACGATAAGTCCAACTTATCAAGCCCCGCCTGATGTGTCTGACGGTTTGTGACAAATATCTTAATGATACAATTGTGTTAAGATGTTAAGTATGTGTAAAACATGTGCAAAGTTCAATATTACTGCTAAAAATAGTTTAATAAACCACAAACACTCACATGAAAAACAAACACACACACACACACACACACACACACTAAAACAACCCCTGCAGTTAAACATTTCAACTTTTACGATGTTGTATAAATACACTTTTACAAATAAAAACTTTTAGCATCACACAGGGTATCTCTACAAGATGATGGAAAACAGTATGATCAAACAATGATGTAACTTTTGTTTTAACAAATAATTTAAGGTTTTGTAGATTTAGATCTTTCACACCTAAAACCATGATGAGGATCCGAAGTTGTCAAATGATCCTCTGATGAATGCAATGCGCTTACAGAGGTTTTTTTCTTTATGAATTAGATCTAAAATAGACTAAAATTAGCTGTTGTAAGGTTGTTTACAACAAAAGAGTGTCTTAAACAAGGTGCGACAATTGTCTCATCTTTACAACATTTATTTTTCACACTATAATGTTTTATTTTATTAAAATAAAAACAATTGGCTCTTTATAGTTTTATTTCACTAAGATTTGATCAAATAATAGATATAAGCAACAATCAAATATTTGATAACTCCATCTTATCACCCAAACTGATGTGTCTTACGGTTTGTGATGACATCAGAATCAGAATCAGAATCAGAATGAGCTTTATTGTCAGGTATGTTTGCACATACGAGGAATTGTTATAGTGACAGAAGCTCCACAGTGCAACAGAAAGACAGCAACAGGACAGGACACAGATAATAAAGAATAATATACAAATAGACAATGTACAAAATAGCAAAAAGCATAATATATAATATAGACAAATATGTATGTACAGTTATGATATGTGCAAAATTGAAATGAAAAAATAAGCATGTGTTAAGATGCATGTGTAAAATATGTGTAAAATGTGTAAAGTTCAATATTACTGTTAAAAATAGTTTAAAGGCCATTTTAGCTTTCATATAGGATTCACAACCACACTCAGTTGCTTTTGTGTAACAGAGACCCGGGCAGATGAAAATAGAATGTATAAAGACTTTTCTTATTATAATAAGATATTATAATGACAGACTAAAAACTTTAGATTGATTAAAACAACTGAGGTTACGCATTTCTCTTGAATATGTATACAGTAACCAGTGAGTACATGAAACATTATTGTATAAATCGCATCCTTGTAAATTCAGCATGATTCTATCATATTAATCAATAAAAAGAACAACCGGTTTGTTGGAAATAAAAAATTAAAATAGTGTTGTGTTTCTAAGTTAGAATGTTTATAGTGTGTAGTAAAATCTTAACTTTAACCTAAAGCATTTTCTTTCAAACTCTCTCACATAAACACGGCTTTCCCACAAACTCCCAACAACATACATAAGTTTTGTTTTATCATCTAGAAACCTATAATGGTGTTATGTTTTGCATTATTACAACTATAGATGCCGAAGAGGACATTAACCTGTTTAATCTGTTTAAAATGTGAACAATATCACTTAAGACTAGTTTGACAAACAAGTACGATCATAAAACAAGCCTGGATCCAATTTGAAACATTCTAACAACAAGTACAACCATTGCAGCAAATGTACTCAATCAATCAATCAAACTTTATTACAGACTCAAGGTCCAGATTTAAAAAGACAGTAGACAGCATATACAACCCATAGCATCTATCACAGACATAAAGAGTTACAAAATACAGCAATACGGTGTCTCCACAACTTTGACTGATACCGTGTAGTACTAACCCCTATATTTGATAAACCCACAATAATCTCATTTTAGAAGCATTAAACCGACCGATAAAACTATACATAAGATTTCGTAACAGTGTTTTAAAAGTGATTACTCGCACTCACAAACATTTCACTTGCACTATGACATCTAGGCCTCCGTAGTAAGATTCTCCTTGCATCATTATAAGCTACTTGCGGCTTTGTAAACTAGATGCTCTGTAGTTACACCGCAAATGAGTGTAAAGTGTTGTACAGTATGCTTTGAAAAGTGACACCTTTACTCATCTGAACAGAAACTAAACTTACGTAAAGTATATTCGCCTGCATATACATCATATGGCGTAGCCTGTCAATATCCTCTCATCATCTGTCACGCGTTCAGTGATAAAATGCCCAAGGTATTTTACTTTACACACAGTGAGACTCTTGTTAGACAACTTAAAACTGGAAAATTTATATTATAGCACCGCAGTAAGATAAAACTCTGGATGTGTGATTGACCAACTTATCAGATGTTCTGACGATTATTACAAGTCCCTGCTTACCTAGTTTATGATGAAACTAGAAAATATAGCGTGAGCTAACAGGTGTTAAAAATACCGGTCACGTTCAATTAGATGAAGACATGCAGAGGTAGCGAACACAACGAACTTGGGGAGGGTCGTGAAGCAAACAGTCTAACACAACACACGTTCTCCAGAATGGTGCTGATGATGGGTTCATAATTTCACGATGAAGACCGACTGGGTATTCAGACACCTGCAGCAGGACTGACTGACTTTTTCTTAAGATTTGATTTCAAGAACACACAACCGAATCCTAAAGCTATTTCACGAAATAACACAACAACGGGTGCACCATTTCAACATATACACAAGTCTGTTTTACCATAAGTATATTGTATTCTTTTATATACATATATTTGTTTAGGCTAAATACGTTTTAACAATTATTTTGTTTTTACAAAGATGTTAAATTGAACCGACGTGTAACTGATACCTCATTCAAATGTTGGTCTTTCAGGCCAACAAACTACAATACCCAGCATACACCTCAGACTACAAACATGGGTCGGGGATACCAAAAATGGTCATCTGCGACAGATCTCTAAATCGTCGGGCTGCTAATTATTTGCGCTCAGATAACCTATATAAAAGACACCGTCCACACTTTTGTGAAGAATATTAAGTTCTGTGTTGTGATGTTACAAACCCCTTTTGTGAGCTCTGTTAGTGTCAGCAAACATTCATTTCCATATCGATTCTTTCCCACAGTTCGGTTCAACGAACCGATTCATCGGATCCTTCGTCATCTCGCAGTTACGTCATTATACACTTCTTTTCTAACAACTCGGGCGTTTATATCAGTGAAACATTCAAATAAAGTTAACAGCGTGGCGTCTTTTAACCTGTTTGTGGTCATGATTTCATTCACCGATCCTTCATGTCGGATACGAGTCAGACCGACCAATATTGAGTAGCCGTAGCTGATATGTTCTACACGTCTGAAGTATAAGTGTGTAGAAAGAATAAACCGGTCTTATAAACTTATCGATTTGGCTTAACAACTTTAAAAATAATCTGCATGAGCGATAAACCATACACTCTTAAAATAAAAAGACGGAATCATATGCAAAAATGACATCAACTGTAAGTCGACCTAATAACTTAATGTTTTGGTAGTATTTGATAAATGTATTGAAGTGGGTGTTTAACAAGTTTGAAATGTTTTAATGTTCCTGTTTAAGAGTTTTATATTCAGCATGCCGTAAATAAAGCGGTTAAATGAGAATGTAGTATTGTTTCAATTAATTCATAACACAATGCATTCAGCGCTTGTGTGATTTCACAATAAAAGCATCTAATAACAGGAACATTAAAACATTAATAACAAACCGTAAAGTAACCCACTTCAATACATTCAATAACCAAAACATTAAGTTATTATGTTATCGGTACTTTTACACATATTTTGTGTACTATCGATTTTAAGATGTCATTTTAAGCGAAAAGGCGGAATGATTCATGTCTTTTTATTCTGTTAAGCCAAATCGATAAGTTTATAAGACACGGCGTTTTGGCGTCTGTCTTTTAGGTCTGACCCAGAAAGCGGATGTCTTAATATTTTGTTCTTCTTTTTATGAAAACATGCGGCAAGCAGTTTTGACCTCATCCGACATGAAGGATCGTGAATGAAATCATGACCACAAACAGGTTAAAATAGTTACGCAAATGCAACTGTTTATTACTGAGATAAAACACATCAGAGTTGCGTTCATCAGAGGATCATTTGACAGATGAGGTCAAGGATCTGATGAATCGTTCGTTGAACCGAACTGTGGGAAAGAATCGATTTTCATGGAAATGAATCAGCCACTGACACTAACAGAGCTCACAAAAGGGGTTTGTAACATCACAACACAGAACTTAATATTCTTCACAAAAAGTGTGGACGGTGTCTTTTATATAGGTTATCTGAGCGCAAATAATTAGGGGACGATTAGAGATCTGTCACAGATGACATTTTTGGTATACGGCTCACCATGTTTGTAGTCTGAGGTGTATGCTGGCGGGTAGTTCGCTGACCTGAAAGACCGCAACATTTGAATGAGGTATCAGACATGTGTTCAATTTAACATCTTTGTAAAACAAAATAATTGTTAAAACGTATTTAGCCTAAACAAATATATGTATATAAAAAGAATAATATACTTATGGTAAAACAGACTTGTGTATATGTTGAAATGGTGCACCCGTTGTTGTGTTATTTCGTGAAATAGCTTTAGGATTCGGTTGTGTGTTCTTGAAATCAAATCTAAGAAAAGTCAGTCAGTCCTGTTGCAGGTGTCTGAATACCCAGTCGGTCTTCATCGTGAAATTATGAACCCATCATCAGCACCATTCTGGAGAACGGTGTTGTGTTAGACTGTTTGCTTCGACCTCCCCCAAGTTCGCTGTGTTCGACCTCTGGCTGCACCAGACCATCTAGTTTACAAAGCCGCAAGTAGCTTATAATGATGCAAGGAGAATCTTACTACGGAGGCCTAGATGTCATAGTGCAAGTGAAATGTTTGTGAGTGCGAGAGTAATCACTTTTAAAACACTGTTACGAAATCTTATGTATAGTTTTACCTGTCGGCTTAATGCTTCTAAAATGAGATTATTGTGGTTTATCAAATATAGGGTTAGTACTACACGGTATCAGTCAAAGTTGTGGAGACACCGTATTGCTGTATTTTGTAACTCTTTATGTCTGTGATAGATGCTATGGGTTGTATATGCTGTCTACTGTCTTTTTAAATCTGGACCTGAGTCTAATAAGTTTGATTGATTGATTGAATACATTTGCTGCAATGGTTGTACTTGTTGTTAGAATGTTTCAAATTGATCCAGGCTTGTTTTATGATCGACCCTTGTTTGTCAAACTAGTCTTAAGTGATATTGTTCACATTTTAAACAGATTAAACAGGTTAATGTCTTTAGGCATCTATAGTTGTAATAATGCAAAACATAACACCATTATAGGGTTTCTAGATGATAAAACAAAACTTATGTATGTTGTTGGGAGTTTGTGGAAAGCCGCGTGAGAGAGTTTGAAAGAAAATGCTTTAGGTTAAAGTTAAGATTTTACTACACACTATAAACATTCTAACTTAGAAACACAACACTATTTTAATTTTTTTATTTCCAACAAACCGTTGTTCTTTTTATTGATTAATATGATAGAATCATGCTGAATTTACAAGGATGTATTTATACAATAATGTTTCATGTACTCACTGGTTACTGTATACATATTCAAGAGAAATGCGTAACCTCAGTTGTTTTAATCAATCTAAAGTTTTAGTCTGTCATTATAATATCTTATTATAATAAGAAAAGTCTTTCATACATTCTATTTTCATCTGCTGGGGGCGGGTCTCTGTTACACAAAAAGCAACTGAGTGTGGTTGTGAATCCTATATGAAAGCTAAAATGACCTTTTAAACTATTTTTAACAGTAATATTGAACTTACACATTTTACACATATTTCATACATGCATCTTAACACATGCTTATTTTTTTCATTTCAATTTTGCACATATCATAACTGTACATACATATTTGTCTATATTATATATTTGCGTTTTGCTATTTTGTACATTGTCTATTTGTATATTATTCTTTATTATCTGTGTCCTGTCCTGTTGCTGTCTTTCTGTTGCACTGTGGAGCTTCTGTCACTATAACATATGTGCAAACATCCCTGACCGATAAAGCTCATTCTGATTCTGATTCTGATGTCATCACAAACCGAAGACACATCAGTTTGGGTGATAAGATGGAGTTATCAAATATTTGATTGTTGCTTATATCTATTATTTGATCAAATCTTAGTGAAATAAAACTATAAAGAGCCAATTGTTTTTATTTTAATAAAATAAAACATTATAGTGTGAAAAATAAATGTTGTAAAGATGAGACAATTGTCGCACCTTGCTCTTTGTTGTAAACAACCTTACAACAGCTAATTTTAGTCTATTTTAGATCTAATTCATAAAGAAAAACCTCTGTAAGCGCATTGCATTCATCAGAGGATCATTTGACAACTTCGGATCCTCATCATGGTTTTAGGTGTGAAAGATCTAAAATCTACAAAACCTTAAATTATTTGTTAAAACAAAAGTTACATCATTGTTTAATCATACTGTTTTCCATCATCTTGTAGAGATACCCTGTGTGATGCTAAAAGTTTTATTTGTAAAGTGTATTTATACAACATCGTAAAAGTTGAAATGTTTAACTGCAGGGGTTGTTTTAGTGTGTGTGTGTGTGTGTTGTTTTTCATGTGAGTGTTTGTGGTTTATTAAACTATTTTTAGCAGTAATATTGAACTTTGCACATGTTTTACACATACTTAACATCTTAACACAATTGTATCATTAAGATATTTGTCACAAACCGTCAGACACATCAGGCGGGGTTGATAAGTTGGACTTATCGTTGAATTATTTCTTCTGTCAATTATTTGATCAAATCTTAGTGAAATAAAACTATAAAGAGCCAATTGTTTTTATTTTAATAAAATAAAACATTATACTTTGAAAATAAACATGCCGCATTTAAACACCACGGTAAATAATACAATTTTAAAGTGAGAAAGAAAGATTCTGAGGGATTTGTAGCACCTTGTTTAGGAATTACTTTTGTTGCGAACAACCTATGACAATTAATTTTCAGTCTAATTTAGGTCTAATTCATGAAGAAATTATCTGTATTCATCACAGGATCGTTTGATTGCTTCTAATCCTCGCTTTAGAGGTTCATGTTTTAGGTTTGAGAGATAAAAACTACAAATCTTAACTTATTTGTTAAAACAATAGTTATATCGTTGTTTTAATCATGCTGCTTTTCATCATCTTGTAGAGATACCCTGTGTGATGCTAAAAGTTTTATTTCTAAAAGGTTTGTATGAGACATCATAAAAGTTTAAATGTTTAAATGTAGGGGATTGTTTGTGTATGTTTGTATTTATGTTTGAGTATTTTCTTCCTAAACTATACCTAACTTTTAACTTAACCAGCTATGTGTCATATAAAAACTTCAAAAGGGACGCATCCTTTGATAAATGAACAGCTACACCAAAGTTTACGATGCCAGACCCCCTCAAAAACTCTTAGATTGCAAATGAGTTGCGTCTCCAGAAACTCTCTTGATCTGATCGCTGGTCGTTAATCATTCGTCCAGACACACAGTGTCGTTCTCATTTCATTGTCCCCTGCGTGAGACAAGTATTTACATTTCGTGCGATAATGTAAAAGTTTAGGCGCCTAATTATGGCTAAAAATCCAAAGACGTCCGAAACATTTGCTTTCATTCCGGTTTCCGCTCACATGCACAGTATGCTTGAACCGTTATAGCAGGCTAGAAAGTTTAAAGATTGACAAAAATCAAAGAGTAAATAAAGGTATTATACTACTAAAATAAAATAAAACAAGACAAAACCTTTTCCTGTGGCTTAGAGGCGATTTTTATAAGAAAAAATAAAACCAAATTTTTAAAAGTGAAAAAAGTCTGGGTTATATAACACGTCAGAAGTCTTAAACTTGACAAAAATAGAAGAGTAAATAAAGGAATTACTAAATTAAGTGCGAATAACTAAACTAAAGTAAATAAAATAAGCAGCATTTCCCTGCGGGTTAGGTAGGCCTACTGTTTGTTTAAAAGGTAAACACCTAATTTTAAAGTGAAAAGCTTTAGGATGAGTGCCGAATTGTTTCATTAATTAAGAAATGTTAAAGATTTATTAAAATAACGTTCGTTCTAATGTTAAAACATTACTTTAATTCTTTTAAATCTTTGCATCGGTCTCTCCTTACGCTGTTAGGGGGTGGCGGAAGGCGTGGTCTGGATTCACCGGCGTAAACGCATTCTGAATTTGACGCGCTAGTGTGCGGTTATCTGACGGATGGGCTGCTCTTTTTCTTTTGTTTAATTTTTGTGACAAGATTTTGACTTTTTACTTAACGTTCGCTTCAGAAGCTTTTTTTGTTTTGTTTTAGAATACGGGTAAGATAAGTCAGATCTATTTGCTGTAACTTGTGAGAAAAGCTACCTTTTAATCTGTAATGATAGAACGTTGTAAACGTCGCTTCTGATGCTTTTTTTTTTGTTTTAGAAGACGGGTAAGATGAGTCAACTCTATATTATTTAACTTTGTAATGTTATGCTATTGTTTTAACTAAGGTGTCAGATGCTTTGTTTTGTTTTAAATAAACAAACACGCTCACTTCTACTTCTTTTATTTAACTTAAAACGTTTTTAAACTAGTTAGAGTTCGTTACAACAACACTAGCAAGTCGTTGCTCATTTTACGATGTTTTTGTTGATATGTGTGTGAAAACTCTAATAAAACTTCCCTTTGTCCCGTTTAACACAGTTTCACAATTTAAAGTTTAAACACATAATAGTCTTCAATGGCCCACACAAAAACACGGTTCCCAAAACATTCATAAATACCTTAGGATCACTGGACAGTAAAAACAGATGCTCATTTAGATGGGTGGGGGTGGACAAAACAGGTGTCCAGTTTGGGTGGGTGGGAGGGGTGGGGGGTCTTATCTTTATGAGGGGCAATAAATCAAAATTTGGACACAAAGCATACTGGGATCTCTCTTAAGTCCTTGGTTCCAGATGTCAGGAAAACAGCCTGAACTAAGTACAAGGTTGAATAATTTGAGCACAGCTGTCTGAAGCTCAGGTGTGCTGTGTTTCAGCATTTCACCTAGAATGCTGTCAGGACCACAAGATTTCTTACATTTTTGGATTTTGAGTTTGTTTGTTAATTCTTTATATGTAATTGGGAAGTCAAGTGGATTTTGATTGTTTTTAATTGTGTCTTCATAGGTTTGTAGATTTTGTTTGATCAGATTATAATTGTCATTGAGTTGTTTTGGTGGGATTTCTTTATACAATTTTTCAAAATGCTTTGTCCAAATATCTCCATCTTGTATTGGCAAGTCTTGTGGTTTTGTTGTGCTCAGATTATTCCACATATCCCAGAACTGATTATGATTTATTGAATGTTCTATTTCTTGTAAACTTTTGGTCAGATGGTGTTGCTTTTTTGCTCTGATTGTGTCTTTGTATTGTTTTAGTTTTGAACTGTATTCAGTTCTTATGTCGGTGTTGTATGGTTCTTTATGTTTCAGATTTGATAATTTTCTAAGTTGTTTTCTTAATGTTTTGCAGTCTGAGAAAACCATTTTATCTTTTGGCGTTTTTTTCTTAGTGTGTTTTTTTTCTTAGTGTATTTTTTGCCTTTCTTTTTCAATTCACTTATATATGCTGCTTTTCGAATTATGTAATTGATTTCATTTGTAGCCAAATTAACACCATCTTTAGTTGTTTAAATTTTTTTATTCATAAATATAGTAATTAGATTCTTCAGTTCTTCAGAATTCAGGGCTTGGATAAATTTTTCTGCACTGTCTGGAGTCCATTTGTATCTCTGCTGGACCTGATACAATTTGAAGGTTTCCAGCTTGTTTTGTTCTGGTGTGTGATGTGTTTTAATATAAATGTTAGTTTGGTTATGGTCAGAAAGCGGAGTTTGTTGTATGACAGTGAATGCACTGAAGGAGGAGGGGTCCATGTCAGTGATGGCATAGTCAACTACACTAGCTCCAAGACCTGAACAACATGTGAACCTCCCTAAAGAGTCCCCTCTGATCCTGCCATTAAGTATGTACAGGCCTGAGGCTCGGCAGAGCTGCACTAATTCTCTACCATTTTTATTTACAGTTTGGTCAAGATTGTTTCTTGGTGGGAGGTTTTTTGTGAGACTCGGGGGGGTTTTGGCCAAATACATGCTCATTGCCCTTTGGATCTATGTTATCAGGTTCAGATCCAGTTCTTGCGTTTAAGTCTCCACACAGCAGCACATTTCCCTGGGCCTGGAAACGGCTGATCTCTGTGTGGATGTTGTTCAGATATTCCTCATCATGGTAAGGGGATTCTGCTGGAGGGATGCAGATGGCACAAAGATAAGTGTCAGTGGGTGAAATGCCAATTTGATTGTTTAGTTTTAACCAACAATGAAATTTACTAAGTGTAATAATAGAAATGTGTTTGGCCAGAGCTTTCTTGTACCACACCAGAATTCCTCCCGAGTCTCGTCCACGGTTGACTGTACTTAATTTAACAGAGGGTACAATTACTTCATAGTAGCCTGAGGGACAGTAGGTAATTGCATCATTTCGACACCAGGTTTCAGTGAGAATGATAATGTCAGCATCTTTGTTATTTTTCAGAAAAACTGGGTCTGTGCTTTTAGGACCAAAAGTCGAAGAATGAAGACCCTGAATATTCCAACAACTTATATGAAATGAATGCATTAGTATTTTAGTAATATT
This sequence comes from Onychostoma macrolepis, assembly GCF_012432095.1. Lineage (NCBI taxonomy): Eukaryota > Metazoa > Chordata > Actinopteri > Cypriniformes > Cyprinidae > Onychostoma > Onychostoma macrolepis. Next base: position 4,762,576 of record NC_081169.1, read on the forward strand.
AAAGATAAACCTATTTGGTAAGACAGAGAGAAAATAACCTGTGAGAATGTATATGGTAAACAATTTACAGTACATCTAGTGCAGTTTTTGGTCAATCTTAGTGCACTGTGTTTGTGCCTATTGTCCTTATCTGTTCAGGAGCTGGTTGCACAGTGTCTGCAGCATCTCTCTGATCTGGCTCAGTTCGCTAGCAGGTGTGGAGGTGCTGGGTGCAGCAGGGGGCCAGGCTGCAGCTTCAGCATAACTCTGTGCTCTCGGCTGTGGGGTCTTCTCTTGGTGTGGGGTGGGTTTTGGTTTCTTCTTTCTTACGGGGGTTTGATGGGCAGCAGGTGGATGTGAAGTTGGTGACTGCAGGTTTACAGGTGTGTAGGGAGCCATTGGTGGGTGTGGTGGACGACGTGCGTTGTTTGTCCAGGCGATGTCTGTCCTCACCGGGGCTGGAGGAGGATGTCTGGGCATGTAGGGGTGAATGGGCCGGTGGTATTGTGGAGTTGGTAACAGGTGTCTCGGTGTAGGTGTTCTATCTATCTATCTATCTATCTATCTATATATATGGTGAAGCACACCATAAAATAATTGTATCAATTCATACAGGGCTAGTAGTACACACATCTGTATAACCAGATACACACCCAGGTATCGGATCAGCAGTGTTGGGCAAGCTACTTCGAAAATGTAGTGAGCTAAGCTAACAGTTACTCTGCGGATCAGTACTCGGTATCGGCCAATACCCTGAGCCTAGGTATCGGAATCGGTATCGGGAAGGGAAAAAGGGTATCGGAACATCTCCATTTAAGTTCCACTCTTTTTTTGAATAACTCTTCTGAAGGAGTTAATGAGACATTTATGTTTCCCATAAAGTCGATGGTGATACCTCTTCGTGTTTGTAGCCAAAATATTATCAATTGCTGTTGATATATATGTATGAAATTTTTTGTCTGCCAACAGAGTTGGATTTAATCTAGAAGTAAATCTAGAAGGAGTGGGGCGTGATTCGATATTATAATGGCAGAGTATTGAGTTTTTTCTAATGAAGGAAGTAGTGTTTTATCAATACAGAAATAATCTATTCTAGAGTAAGATGAATGAACATGAGAGAAATAGGAAAGTTCTCTTTTTTTGTGGAAATAAAAATCTCCATGGATCCAAACATCCTGTTTGTGCCATAAAAGCTGAGAGAGCTAAAGATAATTTAGATTGTGGCATTGGTTTTGGATTTGAACTATCTAATTTCGGGTTAACAACACAATTTAAATCTCTGCCAAAAATTAATTTGTATGTATTTAAATCTGGTAGATGTGAGATGATTTTATGAATGAAGTTAACATCGTCCCAATTTGGGGCATAAACACATACCAGGATAACAGGGATTTGAAACAAATATCCAGTCACGATAAAAAAAGTGTCCTTGGGGATCAGAAACACATTTAGATGCATTAAACTGGACTTTCTTATGAATTATAATTGTTGCTCCTCTTGTTTTACTGTTGAAATGAGAATGAAAAATCTGTCCAACCCATGGTTTTCTAAGTCTTATCTGATCTGCTATTCATAAATGCGTTTCTTTTCATTTTTTTGAGATATGAAATGAAAATACGCACTCGTTTATTTGGTCCATTCATACCCTTAACGTTCCAGGTAATAAGACGAATGGAAGACCCTCCTTCTTTCTTAAACATTTCATACATCAGTCAATACTTTTATAAGAATGGATGAATAAAAGTAAGACCATATTTCCACAGGTACAAGTGAGTGATGTAAAAAAACAACCACAAAATTAGGCCCCCACAACGTCCCACCCTCTCTCCCATCCCTTCCAATCAAGCACAAGAAACATTGAGCTCTTCCTATATTTGTCTCAAGAACGGAGACATATGGCAGGTCCCCATACACGTACCCCAGTAATCCTCAAATTACTCACAACTGTTTCTATCAACAGTTCAATATATATATATATATATATATATATATATATATACACACACACACACACACTCACATACAGTTTTCACCTGTGATCACAATTAGAGAAAAATACATTGCAAACAAAACAAACAAAAAAAAAAAAAATACATATTTTTGCGCAATGTATTTTTCTCTAATTGTGATCACAGGTGAAAACTGCATCAGAGGGGGAGGACTTTTCTGCTCCCTCATATACTGCAGGGACAACTTTGCAAGCGTATGCAAAAGATCTCCAGAAATTTGTCAACTCCTGCCCACAGCTGAAAGGAAAAAATGATAATATGCCTATTAAAAATATGTGTAGAACATGATTTGTGTATTTGTTTGTGTGTGTGTGTGTGTGTGTGTGTGTGTCTGTCTGTGTCTGTGTCTGTGTCTGTGTCTCTCTCTCTACTGGTATACATGATTTACGAGGACACAAATGTGTACTACACATGGGTACTACAACGTAAACATGGTTTATGAGGACACTTCAACAAAATAAAAGGCTTAAAACAAACATACTAAACGGTGTTTTATGAAATTCAACAATTGCCAGTAGTTTCCTGTAAGGGGTAGGTTTAGGTGTAGGGTTGGTGTAGGGCAATAGAAAATACGGTTTGTACAGTATAAAAACCATTACACCTATGGAGAGTCCCCGTAAAGCACAAATTCAAGTGTGTGTGTGTGTGTGTGTGTGTGTGTGTTTACTGTTCTTTGTATTTTGTATAAGTGGTTGCAAATTATTTTTTTCTGCATTGTGTTCTTGGAAAAGATCTGTTAATTTTGTTAAATAAAAATATTTCTTTAACTTAAGGTCTTTGGACTTTGCATTTAACTATGTAATACAGTTCATTGTTAATAACTTTGAAATACATCTATTGTAGCATAACTAAAATTGTTTAATGTTACACTTACACAGTAACGAGCAGTGTTGGGCACGTTACTTTAAAAAGTAATTAGTTATAGTTACTAGTTACTTCTCACAAATAGTAACTGAGTTACATCATTATAAAAGTAACTAATTACCAGGAAAGTAACTATTGCGTTATTTTTTATAAAAATGTTAAAATGTCAAATAACTTTGGATGCCCCAATATTAAATATGTTAAATTAATGAAATGGACACTAAAGATAATAAATTATTATTATAAAACATTGTACATTAATCTACACTATGTATCTACTGACACTTATTATCAGTCAGTCAAGCCTTATAATACAATATTATGATAATTTAATATTATATGACGATAGAACTTTAGTAATTAGAATAACCAAGTATGAATGCATATTTGTCATCAATATAATTATTATAATTATAATTATAATTAATAAGCTGCTGGGTTCTTGAATATTAATCACATTGTCTGCGTTCGCTCGAATTGATTTGCTGAAATCAAAACAGGGACGATAATAGGTGAGTGCCAGCCAATGAGATTGTCGTTTGCGCATTAGTTCCGCCCACTGCTCCTTTCTTTGCGTGAGTGTATGTGAGAGAAAGCGACAGCGAGTCGTACGCTTCACACTAGAGTTTATGGTATGTCAGATACAGCTACACTGCATCCATTCAGATGAACTGAAAAAATAAATTCTAATAATATAATATAGTAACGCCACATTTTATTGTCAGTAATGGTAACGGCGTTGTAACGGGGGAAACAGTAATTCATTTGATTACTCGTTACTGAAAAAAATAACGCCGTTAGTAACGCCGTTTATTTATAACGCCATTATTCCCATCACTGGTAACAAGGCATTACTTTAGATTACAGTCCGCAGATGTTACACTTATACAGTAACTACATGTAACAAGGGTGTATGTTTGCATAGTAGTTAAGAAAAATATTGTAGTACATTTTATTCTACTTGCCTCAAACCACATATGGAAGCTCAAGTGCACCAACAGCACTAAAGCTATCAAAAAACATCAATTCAGCATCATGTGCATGTGTATTATGATGTTATATTTATGTGGCAAGTGTTGTTATAATGAATATTGTAATGGAGCCGATGAGACGAGAGGCGAGCGGATCTAAGTGCAAGCTTTTATTAATAAACAGTCAAATCACAGGCAGGGCCAAACAACGGCAAACAGGTATGGCAGGGACAAGACAAAGAGTAGTCCTAGGGCAAGCGTGGGCCTTCAATCAACGAACAATATCCAATGGGGCAAGGCAGAGAGATAATCCAGGTACACGAGCTATAAACCAAGAGAGGTGCAAACAGAGTCCGAACGGCAAGGCAAGGGTTAATCCAGGAAACACGGGCTAGAATCAAAACACGGGAAAAACAGCAAAGGCAAGACTATGGCAACTAAGTTGGGCTCCGTAGAGTAGCTATCGCTTGGAGAGTGATAAACGCTATACAGTACTCGGCAGTGAGTGAGAGAAAGTGTGGCGTGTCATCAGTGCAATGGATGATGGGAACTGTAGTCCGGAGGTGACGTGCAACAGTTAGTGTAGTGCAAGAGTCACTGTGGTGAGTGAGTGAACTCTGGTGGTGAGTGAATGGAAGTTCACAGACCGGATTCGTGACAGAGTTCTGTGGTGGTGTACGCAGCCCAAACGCAACACAAAGCGATCCCCATCATGGGAAATGCTTCGGACAGGGAATTAGTGCAGGAACAGGAGGGTTAAAGTGAGCTGGTTTGGGATACCAGCTGCACGTGAAGACACCAGTGGTGCATCCTCACACTGGACACCAGACTAGAATGCTGAAGGACTGACCTTGAATATCTGGGTGTGGCAGACAGGATGTGACAAGACTCTGGAAGGTCAGCGGTGACGTGGTGTGACTCTGGATGACCAGAGGTGACGTGGTGTGACTCTGGATGACCAGCGGAGACATAACTTGACTCGTGACGATCAACGGTGACTTGACTTAGCACATAACATTCAACGGTGACTTGGCTTGACTCACGACGATCAACTGTGACTTGACTTGGTTCATTAACATTGACTGTGACTTTACTTAGCTCTTTAAGATCAGTGGTGACTTGACCGAACTCTGGCAGATCATACGAGACATACACAGGCTCTGATACAACAGCCGCGATGTTAATGGGTTCTGAGGCGCAGCAATGACATGACGGGTGTTGTTGTGGCCGCCATTTTGTGAACAGGATCCGCTGTTGCCACCATTTTGTGAGGGTGCTCTAACATAGCTGCTATCTTGGTCATAAATGCAGTGTCACGTTCTTACTCGCAACACCCACAGTAAACAAAAGAGCCAACAGTCAACAAAGCATAATCTATAAACTGAGCGAGTGATGAACGCAGACCCTCGCATCTAAACTCAGATTGCAGTGGTTGATTAATGCCATCACGAAAAACTCTATTAACAAACAGTCCGCAGATCAGAGTGGTTTGCAATGGCTAAAAATTTGCGGCTATAGTTCTCCAGCGATCGCGAGCCTTGTTTAAGGAATAACAAAATTCTTGCCGTGTCCATACCTGACCAATGTTCCTCAGAAAAGCTGCTGGGTCCTTGTGTGGCCGAGTATTCTATAAAGGAGCCGATGAGACGAGAGGCGAGTGGATCCAAGTGCAAGCTTTTATTAATAAACAGTCAAATCACAGGCAGGGCCAAACAACGGCAAACAGGTATGGCAGGGACAAGACAAAGAGTAGTCCTAGGGCAAGCGTGGGCCTTCAATCAACGAACAATATCCAATGGGGCAAGGCAGAGAGATAATCCAGGTACACGAGCTATAAACCAAGAGAGGTGCAAACAGAGTCAGAACGGCAAGGCAAGGGTTAATCCAGGAAACACGGGCTAGAATCAAAACAGGCTAGGCTAGGCAAGGCTATGGCAACTAAGTTGGGCTCCGTAGAGTAGCTATCGCTTGGAGAGTGATAAACGCTATACAGTACTCGGCAGTGAGTGAGAGAAAGTGTGGGCGTGTCATCAGTGCAATGGATGATGGGAACTGTAGTCCGGAGGTGACGTGCAACAGTTAGTGTAGTGCAAGAGTCACTGTGGTGAGTGAGTGAACTCTGGTGGTGAGTGAATGGAAGTTCACAGACCGGATTCGTGACAGAGTTCTGTGGTGGTGTACGCAGCCCAAACGCAACACAAAGCGATCCCCATCATGGGAAATGCTTCGGACAGGGGAATTAGTGCAGGAACAGGAGGGTTAAAGTGAGCTGGTTTGGGGATACCAGCTGCACGTGAAGACACCAGTGGTGCATCCCTCACACTGGACACCAGACTAGAATGCTGAAGGACTGACCTTGAATATCTGGGTGTGGCAGACAGGATGTGACAAGACTCTGGAAGGTCAGCGGTGACGTGGTGTGACTCTGGATGACCAGAGGTGACGTGGTGTGACTCTGGATGACCAGCGGAGACATAACTTGACTCGTGACGATCAACGGTGACTTGACTTAGCACATAACATTCAACGGTGACTTGGCTTGACTCACGACGATCAACTGTGACTTGACTTGGTTCATTAACATTGACTGTGACTTTACTTAGCTCTTTAAGATCAGTGGTGACTTGACCGAACTCTGGCAGATCATACGAGACATACACAGGCTCTGATACAACAGCCGCGATGTTAATGGGTTCTGAGGCGGCAGCAATGACATGACGGGGTGTTGTTGTGGCCGCCATTTTGTGAACAGGATCCGCTGTTGCCACCATTTTGTGAGGGTGCTCTAACATAGCTGCTATCTTGGTCATAAATGCAGTGTCACGTTCTTACTCCGCAACACCCACAGTAAACAAAAGAGCCAACAGTCAACAAAGCATAATCTATAAACTGAGCGAGTGATGAACGCAGACCCTCGCATCTAAACTCAGATTGCAGTGGTTGATTAATGCCATCACGAAAAAAACTCTATTAACAAACAGTCCGGCAGATCAGAGTGGTTTGCAATGGCTAAAAATTTGCGGCTATAGTTCTCCAGCGATCGCGAGCCTTGTTTAAGGAATAACAAAATTCTTGCCGTGTCCATACCTGGCCAATGTTCCTTAGAAAAGCTGCTGGGTTCTCGTGTGGCCGAGTATTCTGTAACGGAGCCGATGAGGCGAGAGGCGAGCGGATCCAAATGCAAGCTTTTATTAATAAACAGTCAAATCACAGGCAGGGTCAAACAACGGCAAACAGATATGGCAGGGACAAGACAGAGTAGTCCTAGGGCGAGCATGGGTCTTCAATCGGCGAACAATATCCAATGGGGCAAGGCAGAGAGATAATCCAGGTACATGAGCTATAAACCAAGAGAGGTGCAAACAGAGTCCGAACGGCAAGGCAAGGGTTAATCCAGGAAACACGAGCTAGAACCAAAACATGGGAAAAACAGGCAAGGCAAGACTATGACAACTAAGTTGGGCTCCGTAGAGTAGCTATCGTTTGGAGAGTGATAAACGCTACACAATACTCAGCAGTGAGGAAAAGGAAGTCCATGGCTTAAGTAAGGCGTGCAAATGGAAATCAGCTGTGTATGATCAGTGCAATCAGCTGTGTGCGTGTCGTCAGTGCAATGGATGATGGGAACTGTAGTCCGGAGCTGATGTGCAACAGTTAGTGTAGTGCAAGAGTCACTGTGGTGAGTGAGTGACCTCTGGTGGTGAGTGAATGGAAGTTCATAGACCGGATTCGTGACAAATATAATCTTCAAATAATGAATAAAACAAAAATAAAACAAATACATTCAATTATAAATTAAAATGCTGCTTCGGGACAAGACCACGGGAATCAGATAAGCCCTTTACACAATCTGACATGGCTGCGGTTGGAATTGAACTGCAGGTTTCGTCTGGTCAGAGGAGAACTGGCCCCTCGACTGAGCCTGGTTTCTCCCAAGGTTTTTTTCTCCATTCTGTCACAGAGGGAGTTTTGGTTCCTTGCCGCTGCCGCCTCTGGCTTGCTCAGTTGGGGACACTTAGTATCTGTGCAACCAAATCGACGATAATCGCTTGAAATTATTTAAACTAAACTGAGCTAGACAATGACATCTCTGAATTCAATAATGAAATGCCTTTAACTGAAAATTTAGAAAATTGAGTGTTTAATCTTATCATTATACATTACTGACACTCTATCCTTCAATTTAATACTGTTAAGTGCTTTGACACAATCTGTATTGTTAAAAGCACTATATAAATAAAGATGACTTGACTTGACTTGTTACACTAGATTATTGAAATTACTTTTAATTAATGGTACTAATATACGGGGCTTTTATTTTAAAATTGGAATTAGGAGAGATTGCATGAGTGATGCACGGTCATGCGGTTACAAGCACAACACGTTAAATATTATTTAATTTTTTTTTTTATACAAGTATATTTGTAATTCTTACATATTGTTTTTGGTTTTCCCTTTTTATGAATTTGTTAATTTAGTCAAAATGTTCAGGAAGTGCTGCCACGCAAGTTATGTCGTGAGTAAGCGCAAGGATAGAGCTGATGTAATTTCCGGTAACTCGCTCTCTTTTGCGGGATGTCATGGCGATGACGATGTTTTTATCAGCTCTTCAGAAAAGTGCTTAACTATTGTTAATTACTCATTGTTTATGGAATTTCTGTGTGAAATGTGTTTGTTTGTTACCCTTTCTTTATTGAAAGATCAATAATTCAAGTTATGAACGTTGTAAGAGTATGTTTATTCAGAGTATGAATTCGTGTAACGGCCGCCATTACATGTGCGTTATGTTACTGAGTTTCGTTATTTAATGATGCATTTTTGGTAAAATAGTTTAAAAGTCTCATCTGTGTTATTAGTTATAAATTTATGATTGATTGAAATTATATATGTTTACTATTAATGATCCATGAGAAGTTTGAATGCATTTCCTGTTAAATTAATATACTTTGAAAAATATACTTTTTGTAATGATTGAGTGGCATGGCTAGACCAGAGATTCTCCTTTTTCTGTCTGATGGTGTCAGTTATGGCCGACAAAATGGTGTCAGTTATGGCCGACAAAAGCCAACCACCTCCTCCAAGTGGCGTCGGCTGGAAACGAGGACCCTTGGGTACTCGGCTAACGGTGGCTCTGGTCCCAGCGACAGGTGATGCGACACATCGGCTGGGTATCCTTGGTCGCATCAATGGCAGCAGCAAACCAATTACTACCCGATCAAGCTAGGGCGTCCCCCCTAGGCGACGCGCGTCATCTTCGCCCGGATGGCGTGGGAAATGGATTAGGGCTACCTGTTCAAGGACGGGACAGGCCAAAGAAGATAGTCCACCGAATCCGACTAGCCACACTTAACATCGGCACCCTCACCGGCCGTAGCCGTGAACTGGCTGACACTCTCAAGACCAGACGTATCGACATCGCGTGTATCCAGGAGACCAAATGGAAAGGGAGTAAAGCAAGAGATATTGGAGAAGGGCACAAGCTCATCTATCATGGTGTCAAGTCGAGTCAAAATGGAGTTGCCGTGGCCGTCTGTCAGCAACTACGAGACAGCGTTTCTGAAGTCGACAACATCTCTGATTGCCTAATCTCAATCAAGATTATTTCTGGCCCAACCATCCTCAGAGTCGTCTCATGCTACGCCCCTCAAGTAGGCTGCACTGACCAGGAGAAGGACGAGTTCTGGGAGAGCCTTGGCACGCACCTCCAGATGGTCGCCCCAGACGAGCACGTCCTGGTCGGAGGAGACCTTAATGGCCACGTTGGTAAAGAGCGCAAAGGATACGAACAAGTTCATGGAGGCCAGGGACTAGGCATACGTAACGACGAGGGAAGCCGCATCCTGGATTGCGCTGAAGCCCATGATCTCGCCGTCGCCAACACCTTCTTCAGAAAGAGACCGAGCCACCTGGCCACCTACATTAGTGGCGGCCACACAACCCAGATCGACTACTGGATGATTCGACGGTGTGACCTGAAGCTGGCACTCGATGCCAAGGTGATTCCATCAGATACCATCGGCCCCCAACATCGGCCACTCGTCCTCGACCTCCAACTCAACCTCCATCGGCAAACCCAAATGAGAGTGACCGGCCCTGAGCACTTCAAGTGATGGAGGCTACCCGAACACAAGCAACAACTTAAAGTGGCCCTTCAATCACTTAACATCAACCTCGACCAACCAGTCGACAGGCTCTGGAATGATATCACCTGCCACATACAGGCCGCTGCCTCTGATATTCTCGGCTCAACGAAGCCAGGGCGACAATACATGGATAAGCAAGTCTGGTGGTGGGGTGAGGAGGTCCAGATTGCAATCAAGGCCAAGAAGCAGGCGTACAAGCTATGGCATCGCACACGCCTGGATGCCCACCGCCAAAACTATCGGACGCACAAGTCGGCTGCGAAACGGGTAGTGGCCAAGGCGAAAGCTGAGTACTACCATGACTTGTACGAGCAATTAGGCACACCTGAAAGGGAGAAAATGATCTACCGCATCGCAAATTCGAGGCACAAATCGACCCAAGCCATTGGTCAAGTGAAACACATCAAGAGTGCTGAGGGGCTAGTATTGCGCGACCCTCCGCCATACTTGCTCGTTGGAACGCAGTATTTTACCATCATCTCAAATGAGGAATTCCCGCATCCACCGATTCATAGCCCCGACCCCATCCACGGACCCGTACCTCCAGTCACCACCGCTGAAGTCACAAAGGCTGTGAAGAGAATGAAGAATAGCAAAGCTACTGGGCCAGATGACATCCCAGTCGATGTCTGGAAGTTGATGGGGCATCGCGGAGCAGTGATCCTTGCTGCCCTGTTCAATAAGACCATCGCAGAGATCAGGGCACCGCAGGCCTGGACGACCAGCATCACGGTACCGATTTGGAAAGGCAAGGGAGACGTCTCTGAAAAACTATCGCTCAATCCGACTCCTGAGTCACACCATGAAGATCTTTGAACGCGTCCTGGACAGCCGCTTAAGTGGCATTATCAACATCAGCCCCAATCAGTGCGGCTTTGTCAAGGGACACGGAACCACGGACGCTATCCACGCTGCTCGCCTGTTGATGGAAAAGCACCGGGAAAAGAATAAGTCCATCCACTTGGTCTTCCTGGACTTAGAGAAGGCCTTCGATCGTGTACCCCACAAACTCATCTGGGCCTCCCTCCAATTCCACTCTGTCTCCTGAGGCTTATATTAACTGGGTCCAAAATACTCTATCAAAACGTTACGAGTGTTGTCCGTTGCCCTATTGGGATATCACCACCGTTCACCATCAGTGTCGGAGTACACCAAGGATCGGCCCTTTCACCATTGCTCTTCATCACCTGCATGGATGCGGTGACTGCAGACCTGCAGGCACCACATCCCTGGCACTACTTTATGCGGACGATATACTCCTTGCTGACAGTGAGCGGCAAAACCTCCAAGACCACACACAACGGTGGAAAGACCGCCTGGACCAGAATGGCCTACGGCTTAACATCGGCAAGACGGAGTACATGGAAAGTCCCCCCCCCAGACCAGTGATACCATCAGTATCGACGGTATAGATCTGAAGAAGGTCACCCAATTCAGATACCTCGGCTCCACCCTTTCGGCTGATGGCGACAGCCTCCCAGATGTCAGGTCGCGAGTCAACGCTGCCTGGTTGAAATGGCGCCAAGTCACCGGCGTCCTCTGCGATAAAAGCATGCACAAACATCTTAAGGCAAAGATTTATAAGACAGTCGTCCGTCCAGTCGCCCTATATGGAGCGGAGTGTTGGCCTGCGACCAACAGGCATGAACAGGCCCTCCATGTAATGGAGATGCGGATGCTTAGGTGGACGTTAGGGCTGACCAGATGGGACCGAGTAATGAATGAAGACGTCAGAAACACCATGAGAGTAGCACCGATTATGGAGAAAATGAGGGAAGCGCGACTTCGATGGTATGGCCACGTAGTCAGGAGTGAGGAAGAGTCAATAGCGAAGAGGGCCCTGTGTCTCAACATGGAAGGAAAGCGACCCCGAGGAAGACCAAAGAAGCGATGGATGGATCGGATAAAGGAAGACATGAAACATGACAATGTCGCCCCCGAGGATGCCCTCGATCGGAAGAAATGGAGAGCAACCTGCCGAAAAGCGGACCCCGCATTACGAAGGGAGAAACGCTAGGAGAGAGAGGGGTGTCAGTTATGTTTTAATGCAGGTATGTAAATTGATCATTACAGTATTGTATTGTTTTTCTGTATTTCCCTTTTTCTTAACATTATATCATCATAGTTCTTGTCAATGTATGTAGTAATGCACTCACTCTCTTTCGCGGGATGTCATGGCGATGAGAGGCACGGCTAGCCCAGAGATTCTCCTTTTTCTGTCTGATGGTGTCTGTTATGTTTTAATGCAGAAACTGACAGTGTTGGGCATGTTACTTTAAAAAAGTAATTAGTTATAGTTACTAGTAGTGTTGTCACGATACCAAAATTTCAGTATTCGGTACCGATACCAGTGAAAATCCACGGTTCTCGGTACCAATTTCGGTACCACATGCTAATTAAAAAACACACTATTTTTAATAATGAAGTCGAACAAAAATAAAATGTACAAAAATCAATGCCATTCTTTATACTTATTTAAATTGTGTTTCAAGTTTTTCCGCAAGTAATAAAAGTATGAAAAACAGTAAACAAGTTTCACCCAAATTTAATTTGTCTTTTAATTAGTGAAATTTAAACACATTTTATTTTTTTGGTAAATAAAGGGGATTTACTGACCTACTTTTGATTAATTCAATGACCTACTTTTGATTAATTCATCCAAACTTTGACAAATTCCGTGACATTCCGTGCTAAACTGTAAATTCCATTGTTATAACTGGATTCCGAGATTCCGTCCGCGTTTTCTGCATCGCGGAAATCGTTGGGCCGTACGGGTCAAGAACCGGGTTGACCGGGTACTCGGTACCACCGGTACTTAAAAAAACCTGGTACCGTGACGTTTTCATTTTTTTTGTACCAACTTAGTACCGAAGTACCGGGTCTTTTGACAACACTAATAGTAACTAACACTAATAGTTCTCACAAATAGTAACTGAGTAAGTAACTGAGTTACATCATTATAAAAGTAACTAATTACCAGGGAAAGTAACTATTGCGTTACTTTAAAAAATGTTCGAATATGTCAAATAACTTGGATGCCCCCAATATTAAATTTTATCAACCCTCTATGGGCACCTTGGCAATAGAATTGCCATTGGCTAGTAAATTGTTACCATTGGCTAGTTTACTCACCAGACTAATATTAATTATCTGATATACTATTTTATATCCAATACAGTGTGTGTGTATGTATATATATATAGCTTATGTTTGTAAAATGACAGTTTTTTTTAAGTATCTGATACTTAGCATCAGTCAGTCAAGCATTATAATATGATATTATGATAATTTAGCATAATATGATAGAACTTTAGTAATTAGAACAACCATGTATGAATACATATTTGTCATGTTGACTGAACTTAGGACTGGTGGTAGTGCTTAAGATATTGTTTGTCATTTAGTGTTTCTATAAAAAACTAAAAGTAATAGGCTAATGATAAGATAACAAAACTACTACGAATTCTACTACTAATAACAATATAAAACGCACTACGGATTAATGAGCTGCTGGGTTCATGAATATTAATCACGTTGTCTACGTTCGCTCGAATTGATTTGCTGAAATCAAAACAGGGGCGATAATAGGTGAGCGCCAACCAATGAGATTGTCGTTTGCACATTAGTTCCACCCACTACAAAATAATCTGGCAGTTCTTAAAAGCTGAAGAATTCCAAATTAACTCCGTTATTTTGACAGGAAAATACAACAAAGAATATCGTTTACATGTAGCGCGTCAATTCTGCATGTTATGTAAGACTCTCTCGCTCTGTCTCTTTCTTTGTGTGCGAGACAAAGCGACGGCGAGGTGTGTGCCTTCACACTGGAGTTTACGGTACATCAAATACAGGTACACTGCGCATCCATTCAGATGAACTGAAAAATAAAATTATAGTAATATTATAATAAATTTTAGTTACACCACATTTTATTGTCAGTAACGGTAACAGCGTTGTAACGGGGGAAACAGTCATTTGTTTGATTACTCGTTACTGAAAAAAATAGAAAAAAAAAAGCAGAGCGCTTTGGGATGGAGCAGAGACGGACCAAGGGCCCGCAGCAGGCTGGAGAGAACAGGCGCGCAAGGGAAATTGCAAAACTTAGAGGTGACTTGAGAAGATTGAAGAAGGCTTTTCGACAGGCTCCTGAAGACGAAAAACCTGCCCTTAAAGAGATGCGAGAATGTGAGGGAGCGCATAAAGACCTTGCGCCGAGCGGAGTGCCAGCGAAGGGATAGAAGGAGGCGGGAAAAGGAGAGGGTCAAGTTCACAAAAAAACCCTTCAAGTATTTGTCAGGGCTCCTTGGAGTAAAAAGATCAGGAGTGCTAAAGGCCCGAAGGAGGAGGTAGAAGAGTACCTCCGTAAAGTGCACAGTGACCCAAGGCGAAAGGAAGAACTCGACCTAGAAGGTAAGCTGTGCAGCCCAGAGGAGCCGACTATCCCCTTTGATGACGGAGAGCTCAGATGGCAGGAAGTCAATGACTTCATCAGAAAGGCCAGGGGAAGATCTGCACCAGGGACGAATGGAATTCCATACAGAGTTTACAAGAATTGTGAGAGACTGAGGAGACGCCTTTGGAGGCTACTTAAGGAAGTGTGGAGGAAGAACCATCAAGACAGTTTTCTTATTGCCGAGGGCTGCTTCGTCCCCAAGCAGGAGGACTCTTCCAGTTTGAAAGACTTCCGCACAATTTCATTATTGAATGTGGAGGGGAAGGTGCTCTTTGTAATCTTGGCGAAGAGGCTAACTCAGTTCTTGATTAACAACAAGTACATTGACACCTCTGTCCAGAAAGGCGGAGTACCAGGAGTCCCCGGTTGCATTGAACACAATAGCGTCATCTCCAAGATTATCGAGGACACTAAGAGGAACCAGGGAGATCTAGCAGTCCTGTGACTTGACCTAACGAATGCCTATGGCACAGTGCCGCACAAGTTGGTCGATCACACACTTAAAGCCTATCACATCCCCCAGAAGGTACAGCTGCTCCTCTGGAAATACTTCGGGCACTTCAAGATGCGTTTCACCTCTGGTAACTTCACCACCAACTGGCAGAGATTGGAGGTCAGAATCGAGACCGGGTGTACCATCTCTGTGATTTTGTTCACAGCACCGATGAACCTCCTTGTCAAGTCAGTGGAGAAGCCCAGACGGGGTGCTGTCGAGTGAAATCCAACAGGTCCCAGTCAGGGCCTTTATGGACGACTTGAAAATCACAGCAAGGTCAGTCCCGGAAGGCAGATGGATCTTGGAAGATTTGGTAGAGCTCACTACAGCAGCGAGGATGGAGTTCAAACCCTCAAAATCGAGAAGTTTGATCCTGAAACAGGGCCGTGTCTGGGACAACTTTAAGATCGGTGAAGATACCATCCCAATAGTCACGGAGAAGCCGGTAAAGAGCTTAGGGAGGTGGTACAGAGCCGACCTGACTGACAAAGCAAGCGTGAAGGAGATGCTCAACCAAGCAGAAAAATGTCTGAAAGCCCTGGAGAGGAGTGGTCTGCCCGGAAAGTATAAGGTATGGGGCTATCAACATGGCATCCTTCCAAGGCTCTTGTGGCCACAGCTTGTATATGAGGTCCCCTTGACAACAGTAGAGGCTTTGGAAAGGAGAATTAACAACTTTCTCAGGAGGTGGCTGTCTGTCCCCAAATGTTTTTGCTCTATAGGGCTATATAGCTCTGGGAGCAAATTGAAATTGCCAATTACATCAGTCGTGGAGGAATTTAAGACAGCCAAAGTCCGGTTGGCCATAATGTTGCGCGATAGTGATCATCAGGCCATGCGGCAGATGAACATCGTAGTGAAGACGGGACGAAAGTGGAAGACAAACCTCCAAAGATGGAGACTGACAGAGGATCCCTCCCAGCGCAGTGCAAGAGACCAGCAAACCTGGAGCATATTCTGTCGTCCTGCCGGGTAGGCCTGACTGAAGGGAGGTTCAGGTGGCACCATGACCAGGTGCTGGCGCAACTGGCCGATGGACTGGAGAAGGAGAGGAAGCGGAAAAGAACTAAGGTCCAAGACAAGGGTCCCCGCTTCCTTGGTTTCCTCAGGCCTGGGGAGAAGGCAGGCAAGGAGGACAGATGTTCAGGGATCCTTGGTACGGCAGAGGACTGGGAGATGAGAGTTGTTCTTGGAAGAAAACTCAAGTTTCCAGAGGAGATTGCCGCCACCAGCCTCCGACCAGATATTGTGCTCTAATCTACCGGTGGAGGTGGGTTGTAGGGGGTTCCCGGGGCAGTCACTTTGGAAAGCATTGGGATACTTGGGGTTAGTGGGGCAACCCGTAAGGACCTGGTGAACAATATATCAAAGCAGGCAGAGACAGCATCCAGATGGCTGTGGTTAAAGAGAAGTGAGCGGTGGCTAAAGTTGAGTGGGGACAGAGTTGAGTGGTTAGGTCCTGAATGGCCGAGGGAGCAGTTCCAGGACGCTGGTTCTGCTGTCAAGCCCCATCGAGGTGTCGTGGGCTAGTTGACGAAACACCGGTGAGGTGGGGTGCCCACTTGAAAACCCAATGAAGTCAACAGGTCTAGATCATTCAACTGTGCCCTCAGCTGAATACGTCTGAGGGGAGCGACTTCAATGATAGCCACCCACATAAGGAGCAGGACGTAATTCTTGCCAAGTGTGGTGGCTGCGATGTACCCTATCGTTTAAAGACAAATATAATCCATTGTAACTTAAGTGGATGCAAAATGTTCACTGTGTGTTATAAAATCATCATACTCTTAAAAGCTATAACCACTAATAAGTAAATATTATAATACATTAAAACTGTTCTTATGAATATGGGAGAAGCCGAATATTCACCAGAAGAGACGGACAGCAGCTCGTAAGTGTTGCGATACTTAGTCATAGATCTGTTGTTTAAATTATTTACTTGCTGTTGGGAAGGAATACTTTCGTTTCCTTCTATTTCTATTCTGCATTTTCGTTGAGGTTTCGTTGTTTGATTGCACTTTCTGTTAATTATAATAATTTGCACCTCGGCTAAGAAGGAACCTGGATCATTTTCAGTGCTCCTTGCAAGCGAAGTGTTAGTTTCGTCTTGAGTTATTTGCACAAGGCTATTGGCTGGGCCAATCAGAAGCCGCCACAGCTGTTTTCACGGTAGTGTGTTAGGCTGTATTTATCAGAGGTCCGAGCGCTGGCGGAAGCATCAGCGAAGCGTTCAGCCTCCTCATGTGAAGACCGACGAGGGTAAAGACCATCGACTTTTCCTGCGACTTTAACCGAGCAACGACACCGAGCGACACACTTAAGTATCTTTTCTTTTTCCCCTTCCCTTACACACTCTCCGCTTTCCATCCTCTTTCCTGCCACCTCTATCATGTGTTTCCAAACTATTCCGGTTCTCTCTCAACCACGCCTAACGTCCCACGCAGACGGCAACGTAATCCTGCTAACCTGCGCCTTATCTCTACCTCCTTCACTACACCTCTTTCCTTCTCTGTGGGTCTCTGAATTGTCAGTCAGCTGTCAACAAAGCTGACTTCATTTCTGCTTTTCTTTAAAATCCACGCTCAGCATCTTGGGCTTGACTGAGACCTGGATTCGTCCAGAAGACTCAGCAACCCCAGCTGCTCTCTACTAATCTCTCTTTCTCTCACACCCCGGCAAGTTGGTCGGGTGGAGGCACTGGTCTGCTCATTTCTAACAATTGGAAATACTCAACCCGCTCTTCCCTATGCAATTACAACTCATTTGAATCTCATGCCATTACTGTATCAGCTCCGATAAAACTCCAGATCGTGGTCATTTACCGTCCCCTAGCCAAATTCTAGCCACCTTCCTAGAGGAGCTGGACGGGCTGCTGTCCTCTTCGTGGAGGATGGCACTCCACTCCTAGTCTTTGGTGATTTCAACATTCACCTAGACAAGCCTTATGCTACAGACTTCCATGCACTTCTAGCTTCGTTTGATCTCAAACGCCTTACCACTACTAGCACGCACAAATCAGGCAACCAACTTGACTTAATTTACACACGCAATTGTACTGCAGATAACATTCTGGTACAACCGCTACATACTGGACCATTTCTTCATTACATTTACATTACACTTTGCTTCTCCTGTGCCACCAACCCCTACCAGTTACTTTTAGACGAAACCTGCGCTCCCTTTCTCCTTCCCATCTCTCCTCTGTAGTATCCTCCTCTCTTCCTTCACCCACCCATTTCTCATCTCTGGATGTAAACGCAGCTACTGAGACTTTATGCTCTACCTTAACCTCTTGTCTAGACGACATTTGTCCTCTCTCCTCTAGGCCCGCACGGGCTGCTCCTTCCAACCCCTGGTTATCCGAGGTTCTTCGTGAACATCGGACTACACTCAGAGCGGCAGAGAGAAAATGGCGCAAATCAAACGATCTGTCGGACCTCAGTAGGTACCAGTCTATGCTCACATCCTTCTCTGCTAAAGTCCACACTGCCAAATCCTCACATTTCCGCAACAAGATCGACAGCGCCCAGACATGCGTAATCTCTTCAGAACATTTAATTCCTCCTCTGTCCCCTCCACCTCCTCCCTCCACCTCTATTACAGCTGATGACTTTGCCACTTTCTTTACAGACAAAACTAGATCAATCAGTGGTCAGTTTTCACCTCCACGCACACAGGACCCTCACCCTACCACATCCACTGCTAAAACTCCCATCTTTTCTTTCTGTCCGCTCACTGAAGCTGAAGTATCCAAGCTTCTCCTCTCCAACCATCCTACAACATGTCCTCTTGACCCAATCCCTCACACCTTCTCCAAGCAATCTCACCCACACTCTTACCTGCACTCACACACATCATCAACACATCCCTACTCACAGGTAACTTCCCCATTGCGTTCAAGCAGGCTCGGTAACCCCACTGCTCAAAAACCTACATTAAACACTTCTCTTATAGAAAACTACAGACCTGTCTCTCTCCTTCCGCTCATAGCGAAAACACTTGAACGAGTTGTCTTCAACCAAGTCTCACTGTTTCTTTCACAGAACGACAAACTGGATGCTAAACAGTCAGGTTTCAGGAGGGCCATTCAACTGAGACTGCGCTTCTCTCGGTCACTGAAGCCCTGCGAATTGCAAAAGCCCATTCCAAATCATCAGTCCTCATTCTGCTGGACCTATCTGCCGCTTTTGACACTGTCAATCATCAGATACTCCTGTCCACCCTCTCATCACTGGGCATCTCTGGCATTCCACTTCGCTGGTTTGAATCCTATCTCACTGGTAGGTCTTTCAGGGTGGCCTGGGAGGTGAGGTATCCAAAGCACATACACTGGTCACTGGGGTTCCTCAGGGATCAGTTCTTGGACCCTCCTCTTCTCCACATACACTACATCACTGGGTCCCATCATACAGGCACATGGATTCTCATACCATTGCTACGCTGATGACACACAGCTCTACCTCTCTTTTCAACCAGATGATCCAACGGTAACTGCAAGGATCTCAGGTTGCCTGGCGGACATCTCGGCATGGATGAAAGAACATCACCTGCAGCTCAACCTGGCAAAGACTGAGCTTCTTGTCCTCCCTGCCACTCCGACTCTACAGCATGACTTCACGATCCAGTTAGGTTCATCAACAATAACCCCATCAACTTCGGTCAGAAATCTTGGTGTAATCTTTGATGATCAGCTGACCTTCAAAGACCACATTACAAAACTGCTCGATCTTGCAGGTTTGCACTATATAACATCAGAAAGATCAGGCCCTTTCTGACAGAGCATGCTGCACAACTTCTTGTCCAGGCCCTTGTCATTTCTAGGCTGGACTATTGCAATGCTCTTCTGGCTGGACTTCCGTCTAATACAGTCAAACCTCTACAAATGATTCAGAATGCAGCGGCACGACTGGTCTTCAACGAGCCCAAAAGAGCCCATGTTACACCTCTCTTTATCTCCCTGCACTGGCTACCAATCACGGCTCGCATCAAGTTCAAGACACTGATGCTTGCATATAGAACAACCACTGGCTCAGCACCCGCTTACTTGCACTCTATTAACAAACTACATCCCTCCAGAAATCTGAGATCTGCTAGTGAGCGACGCCTCGTGGTACCATCACAGAGAGGCTCAAAATCACTCTCTAGATCATTCTCATTCACCATTCCTGGCTGGTGGAACGATCTTCCCACCTCTATCCGGAATGCTGGATCCCTGTCAATCTTCAAGCAACAACTGAAAACTCATCTCTTTCGACAGCACTTGACTTCATCCTAAACTTAAAAAAAAAAAAAAAAAAAAATTATCTTTACTTATTCCTTCCTTTGGTAGTTTGTATTTATTTGAACAATGTCTGAGACTTGGTGTTGCAAGCACTTCGTATGTCTGATTGCCTCTTCAAGATTAATCGCTATGTATTCCCCAATTGTAAGTCGCTTTGGATAAAAGCGCCTGCTAAATGACTAAATGTAAATGTAAATGTAATATTCATAACATGATAAAACATTTAACGTTTTTATAATGCATTATGCATTCATTATAATGCCTTAAAAATACCCTCATAATGTATTTGTAACGGGGCTGACAAGACGTGAGACATGCGGATCCAAGTGCAAGCTTTTATTTATAGGCATGGTCATAAATACAGGCAGGGTCGAGCAATGGCAAACAGGTATGGCAGGGACAAGACAGAGGCTGCGTCCGAAACCGCATACTCTTTTGAGTAGGTACTTGTTTTGAATAAGTACTTACTTTTCAAGGGTAAAAAAGTACGTTCTTTCCCTGAATCCGCCATATTAGCTTTGTCAAGTGACTTATGACATCATCACAAGCACAAAGATTTAAAGAGGCCAAGCTAGATTTGCGCAAATACCTTCATCGATTACATGCTGATTTGATCGCCGCATTTTCATTTATTATTATTATGCCATTCCAAACCTCAGCACAAAGGAGGTGTCGGGCTGGTCGAAGAGCATGCCTTTGGAGACGTTTGTTGATTTTATATTCAGAAAATGTAAGTAAAAATTAGCTATATATTGCATTCCTGCACCCCTTTACACACATGTGCACAATAGTATACTTATTTGTAATGGATTATTTTTAAAATTATAATTAGACAGACAGATTTGTCACATCATGGCAATTTATTGAATTCACAATATTCAACTATAGGCAATTTGAGTAAATTAATAGCTTTAATTTTTGTCAAGAAAAGACGAATAAAGATGAAAAACCGAATATGAATAAAATTTAAAAAAGAACAGAATAAAATAAAACATTCCAAGAATAAATACATTTATACACAAGTATTAATTTAACATAACATAAATCAAAACTTACAATAACACAAATGTATTGTTCTAACAAACTATGTACACATCAACAGATGGTGACCCCCACATCATCTTACTGCCACCTGAACAGAGCTGTGCCAATCCTGCAGCTGTATTTTGATGAGGCAGTTGACCTCCGTAATGATCTCCGCCTTTTCTCGCCAGTCCATCTTGTCCTCACTGCTGCAATTAGGCTGGATTCCGACCATGGATGGGAAAGGGACATTGAGGTGCTGCTGTTCCTCTTCTGGCTTGGTCATGCGGCATCCTTCAGGGTGGTGTCTCGGACCTTCGATATCCCCAAGTCCTCTGTGCATGTTATTGTGCACAGAGTGAGCAATGCAATCATCAGGATTTTGAGGACGGTGATTGCTTTCCCAACCGGTGATGACCTGGTGGCGGTAGAAGAAGGTTTTGCCCAGCTGGCAGGGTCACCAGCTTTCAGCTCAGAAGTTGGTGCAATTGACGGCTGTCACATCCGTCTTAAACCTCCAGCAACTACCGCACAGTGTTATCTGAACAGGAAGCTGTTTCACTCCATTCAGCTACAGGCCATCACTGACCACCGTGGGAAATTTATTGACATCTTTGTGGGATATCCTGGGTCCGTGCACGATGCCAGGGTGCTGAGGAACAGCCCTGTCTATACTGGTGGCCTTTATCCACCTGCAGGCAAGTGCATCCTCGGGGATGGTGGCTACCCTTGCCTGAGTGCACCCATCTGCCTCATCACCCCATACAGGGAGCCTGTACAGAATCCTTTACAGGCTCGCTTTAACAGCAAGCACTCCCGTGCCCGGAACATCGTCGAGAGAGCTTTCGGGATGATGAAAACACGCTGGCGCTCTGTTTTCTTTAAGGCCATGGAAGTGAGCCCTGCCTTTGTGCCTGAGGTAATTGCATGCTCCACAATATCGCTCTTCAAAATGGGGACATCGTTGAGCCAGAGGTTGGGGAGAATAATGATGATGCCCCCCCTGAAGCCCGCAACCCCGAAACAAGATCAGGAGAACATGTGCGGGACAATCTGGCTGCTGCTGTATCTGCTCCAGACATTTGTGTTCCTGCTCTCCATGACCATGACTACCTGTGAAACATTTAACAGGCTAATACTTTTGCCCAAAGCATTGCGTTATGTTATTTTATTATAGTTTTGTTGTAGTTTGTTTCCCTAAATACTACTTTTGTTTATCAGGTGCAAAGTGTCAATAAAATATTCTTTCCTCTATAAAGGCATGCATTTTCTTTTATTTTGGGGGAGGTGTTGTATCATTTCTGAGCCGGGGGCCTTTATTAACCCCCTGGAGCCGTATGGATTACTTTTATGGCACCATTCTTTTAAGGAACCAGTACTTTTAAGGTACCATTCATTCCCATTATAAAGCTTGTAAGAGCCAGGATATTATAACTCTGATTGTGGTGCACTGTAAAAAAAATTTAAAAAAAATTTAAAAAGTTGTTTCAACTTAAAATAATTTGTTACTAGTTTAGTCAACTTGAAATTTTAAGATACTCAATGTTAATTTAAGAGACAACTGGAATATTTTAGTTGACTAAACTAAAATATTTAAATCAGCGAGGTAATATAATTTTTTTTTACAGTGATTACAGCAGTTAGCTACAGCCCCCAAATTCGGCATTCAAGGAGTGCAGATATTTGCCCCAAACACAATGAAATATTTTACTTTTGTGAAACTTGTTTTACTCTGGTTGAGTCTGCGTGCTGCTTGATGACACACAATATTTCATAAATAGGCTTCTTATCACTGTAAAAAAGTGATATGTTCCTCAATTTTATTTTTTTTTTAAGTTAAGTCAGCATCACTTTTTACAGTGTAGGCTGAAAAAAAAAGAAAAGTCACATAAACTTAGGATGGCTTGAGGGTGAGTAAATGATGGGATAATTTTTTTTGGGTGAACTGTTCCTTTAACATTTCAAGCGTGAAAACAGTTTGGATCCATTGTGAACACATGATGAAAGCAGGCATTTGTAACTGTTGTTCCAGGTTGTGTATGGGTGTATTCACACCAAGAAAGTCCGATAGTTCACTTGCTTTGGTCCGGACCAAATAGAATTTTTTTTTTTTTTTTTTGGTGCGGTTCGCTTTCACACTGCCCTTTTGCAGATGAACCAGAAATTGTAAACAAAACCACACGTGTGCTAAGGTCATCCGTTCATTGGACAGAAATTCTCAAGCAGGGAAAACAGGAAGTGCAAAACAGGCTAATCATGGAGATCTTTCGTAGTGCAATTTTTATTATTTTACTGATTTGCTGTCATGAGATAAAACGCAATATGAAGAAACTTATGAGCATCATATATGAGACAATGTCATACAATGTTGTAATTACGACTTGCCAAAAATAAAATCTATAGATATGAAATACTCAAAGCATATCAAAATGTTAGTTTAAACATTTAACCTAGATAAATGTGCGCTAGTCGCATATCCGATCGCTTGTGCGGAGAGTGGAAGCTGAAGCGCTTCAGAACATCATATACGCCGTAATTGTTGCTCATAAAGGTAATAATAATACATCGCTCGAACTGTAAAGGGTATATTTTTATTTGTGCACTCACAATATCAAGAAAACGTGCTCTTCTAAAATAAAGAAAACTAATAGGATGCGCTTCCGTCAAAAATGAACTGTACTTACAGACATGATGAATATATCTATAGAAAGCTTTGAATTACTACAAAACGAAATAAATCATATCCAAAACAAAAACTCTTTCATTATAATCCGAAGATGCATTTCTTTCTAAAGGCGTCCAATGAGGAGACGGCAGTCAGGATTTTTAACTTCATCTTTGTGACACTGACTCAGAAAACACTAGTTTATTAATAAATAATTCAAATATCTCCTTACTATTTCCCCAGACACATTCATTGTAACTTTTGCTGGGGCTTTGCGGCAAGCTTTAGCCTATTTAGTGCGCTCATGTCACGTTGCTGTGGGCGCTATGGTCACGAAAACTCATAATTGGCACGCGTTTTAAGCATTGCGGTTTGAAAACAAGTGATTTAAGCGATTGAAATGCAAACAACAGCACTATATGCGCGAGCTGTGTGTTTTCTGAGCGTGCTTTCTGCAATTGGATCGGATCGAGGCCGGTTCATATTCACACCTTAAACGAACCGTACCAGAGTTCGTTTGGAAACAGACCGAGACCACCTCTTCAGCTGGGTCTCGGTACGCTTGTTTGGTCCGCTTTTGGTGCGCACCCGCTGCATTCTCACCTGCCCAAACGAACCGCACCAAGAGGGAAAACGAACTCTGGTACGATTCAACCGAACTAAATGAGGCAGGTGTGAAAGCACCCTATGACAGTGTTAAACCAGTGGCTCTCAAACAGCAGCTGGAAAACATCAGCATTGCAACTGAGAAAGCTGAAGGACCTAATCCAGGAGATGGAGGAGAGGGAGGCTGAGAGAGAGCAAAAAGCAACAGAAAGGGAGGAGAGACGATGGCCTGCACCTGTCCTAATCAAACACACCTGAAAAATTTAATCAAGTTATTTTAGGATTACTTTAAAATTACAGACAGGTGTGTTTGATCACAATTGAAACTCAGGACCTGACTTAGGTGTCCCTGAGCTGTTTACATTCTATATACATTTAGTAGTGAGATAATAGAAAAAAGAAGAAGCTACGTTTGTGTTTGAAGTCTTACAACAATCATGACAATGATCAATTAAATGAACTTATATCAACCTCTCAAGAAAATATCAGAAAATATGTGAAATGTCTATAATTTACTTGAATACTTTCAAATAAATTGTTGTTTGATCTGAAATATTAATTATTTATTCAAATTATATGTTGACTATAAAAAAATGTATCAAAACATTATACACTAAAAAAGAAAAAAAGCAGTTTGTAGTATGGATGCTTGTTGTTCACAGAAATGTAAATGTGTGATTGATTTGAAGACGTTTTCCATAAAAAAATTATTATTAAGAAACTTTATTTTTTGGCAATAAGCTCAAGAAGTGCAAGATATCGTTCATCTCTTTCCCTGGTCTCTCTCAACTGCTTCTCGATGCCTTCTTTCTTCTGTGTCTCTGGCTTCTCGTACCCTTCTGTCCTCTCGCTCTTGTCTTTCTCTTTCTCTTTGTTCTTCCTTCTCCTCCATTTCCCGCCATCGTCTCTCCTCCCTCTCTGTTGCTTCTCGATCTCTTGCAGCCTCCCTCTCCTCCATCTCCCGGATTAGGTCCTCCAAATTTTTCCTTTTTTTTTTAGCTGGCTCTGGGCTCGCTGAAGATGAGGAGGCCACAGCAACATCTGGGCCAGATGAGGCAATAAGGGCAGGTGGAGTGATGGAGGGTCTGCCCCCAATTGCCTCATCCATGGCATTATACCACTTCCAGCATGCTGCTGTGGGCTCCCCATCCTCAGTGCTCACCCCTGTCTGCGGACATTTCAGATCCTACAGAAAGTCACTCGTTTTAATTACACAATTTAAAGAGTCATTAAATGTTGCATTAGTAGTAACAAAATCATTATACTTTATATTTCTGTTTAAGGTTTTCCCATCTTTTTTTTAGAAAAAAGACAAATAAAATCTAAACATTTTTCTTCAGTTGTGTAAATCTGTTCATTTAAATGAGTAAAATGAGCATCTAATAATGTGTTTTCATCTGGAAGATGTATTTTTTACAACCTGATCTCACAGACCAGCAGACAGACTGGCTAAACCGACCGTCTGCTAGCCGCCTCACGTCACCAAAGTCAGTTAACTCTCAGCACATAGAAACTTTTTCACCTAGATATCACTCTATAGAGACTGTGTCTGTTCCCGAACTAGAAAATACAGAAAACATCCAAACCAAAGTAATAGTAACAATTTAATTGATGTTCAACAAATAAAAACGATATAATACAGATAAACACATGATAAAGCTTGGCTTATTAAATATTAGATCCCTTTCTTCAAAAGCACTTTTGTAAATGATATGTTCACTGACCATAAACTAGATGTGCTTTGTCTGACAGAAACCTGGCTAAAACAAGATGATTACATTACTTTAAACGAGTCTACACCCCAAGATTACTGTTACAAACATGAACGCGTCCAAAAGGTAAAGGGGAGGTGTTGCTACAATTTATAGAAATATTTTCAGTATCTCTCAGAGGTTGGGTTTCAAGTATAATTCGTTGAAGTAATGGTGCTTCATATAACGTTATCCAAAGAAACAAGTGTTAATGATAAATCCCCTGTGATGTTTGTACTGGCTACTGTATACAGGCCACCAGGGCACCATACAGACTTTATTAAAGAATTTTCTGATCTTCTATCGGAGTTAGTGCTGACAGCAGATAAAGTCCTAATCGTTGGTGATTTTAATATCCATGTTGATAATGAAAGAGATTCGTTGGGATCAGCATTTATAGACATTCTAAACTCTATTGGTGTTAAACAACATGTGTCAGGACCTACTCATTGTCGAAATCATACTCTAGATTTAATACTGTCACATGGAATTGATGTCAGTGGCGTTGAAATTTTGCAGCAGAGCGATGATATCTCAGATCATTATCTAGTCTCCTGTATATTCCATATAGCTAAAGCTGTAAAGCCAACTTCTTGTTACAAATATGGTAGAACCATTACCTCTACCACAAAAGACTGCTTTATAAATAATCTTCCTGACTTATCTCAGTTCCTCAGCATATCCAATAGCTCAGAACAACTTGATGATGTAACAGGAACTATGGACTCTCTCTTTTCTAGATTACTTTTCGTCTCTTCTAGAAGAAAACAAACATAACCCTCGTTATTTATTCAATACAGTAACTAAATTAACGAAAAATAAAGCATCAACAGGTGTTGGCATTTCCCAAGAGCATAGCAGTAATGACTTTATGAACTACTTCACTTCCAAGATCGATACTATCAGAGATAAAATTGTATCCCTGCAGCCGTCAGCTACAGTATCGCATCAGATAGCGCACTATAGACCCCTGAGGAACAATTCCACTCATTCTCTACTGTGGGAGAGGAAGAATTGTATAAACTTGTTAAATCATCTAAACCAACAACATGTATGTTAGACCCGATTCCATCTAAACTACTAAAAGAGCTGCTTCCAGAAGTCATAGATCCTCTTTTGGCTATTATTAATTCATCATTGTCATTAGGATATGTCCCCAAAACCTTCAAATTGGCTGTTATTAAGCCTCTCATTAAAAACCACAACTTGACCCCAAAGATCTAGTTAATTACAGACCGATCTCAAATCTCCTTTTCTGTCAAAGATACTAGAAAAGGTAGTATCCTCACAATTATATTCCTTCCTAGAGAAAATGATATCTGTGAGGAATTCCAGTCAGGATTTAGATCGTATCATAGTACTGAGACTGCTCTCATTAGAGTTACAAATGACCTGCTTCTATCATCTGATCGTGGTTGTATCTCTTTATTAGTTCTACTGGATCTTAGTGCTGCGTTCGACACTATCGACCACAACATTCTTTTGAATAGACTACAAAACTTTGTTGGCATTAGTGGAAGAGCCTTAGCATGGTTCAAATCGTACTTATCTGACCGCCATCAGTTCGTAGCAGTGAATGAAGAGGTATCATATCGATCACAAGTGCAGTATGGAGTACCTCAAGGCTGAGGTGTTAGCTTTCACTGTAATGCTGATGATACTCAGCTCTATATTTCTTCGCGCCCGGTGAAACACACCAAATTGAGAAACTAACGGAATGCATAGTCGATATAAAAACTGGATGACGAGTAATTTTTACTGCTAAATTCTGAAAAACAGAGGTGTTAATTATCGGACCTAAAACCCCACATGTAATAACCTAGAACATTATCTAACACTTGACGGCTGCTCTGTCAATTCTTCTTCATCAGTCAGGAACCTAGGTGTGCTGTTCGATAGCAATCTGTCATTTGAAAGCCATGTTTCTAGCATCTGTAAAACTGCATTTTTCATCTCAAAAGCATATCTAAATTGCGACCAATGCTCTCAACGTCAAATGCAGAAATGTTAATTCATGCGTTTATGACCTCAAGGTTAGACTATTGTAATGCTTTATTGGGTGGTTGTTCTGCACGCTTGATCAACAAACTACAGTTAGTCCAAAATGCAGCAGCTAGAGTCCTTACTAGAACCAGGAAATATGACCATATTAGCCCGGTTCTGTCAACACTGCACTGGCTCCCTATCAAGCATCGGATAGATTTTAAAATCTTGTTAATTACTTATAAAGCCCTGAATGGTTTAGCTCCTCAGTACTTGAGCGAGCTCTTATCGCATTATAGTCCTCCACGTCCGCTGCGTTCTCAAAACTCTGGCCGTTTGATAATACCTAGAATATCAAAATCGACTGCGGGCGGCAGATCCTTTTCCTATTTAGCACCCAAACTCTGGAACAGTCTACCTAACACTGTTCGGGAGGCAGACACACTCTGTCAGTTTAAATCTAGATTAAAGACCCATCTCTTTAGCCTGGCTTACACATAACACATTAATACGCTTCTATTATTCAAATCCGTTAAAGGATTGTTAGGCTGCATTAATTAGATCAACCGAACCGGAACACTCCCCATAACACACGATGTACTCGTTACATCGTAAGTAGAATGGCATCTACGCTAATATTTGTCTGTTTCTTTCCTAGTCTGTTTCTCAGTCCGTATCCGATCAGATGGTGGATCAGCACCAAGAGATGATGTCTACAGCCCTGATCGTCAGCGGAGACCAGGACACCCAGATGACCCCCAGAGATATATCCCCAGATATATCAACCAAAATAACAAAATAACTAAAATATAATAAAATACCTAACTACATAATACTACTATTGTTAGAAATTGCAACAAAATTAAAATAGAAATATAAACTTTTGAACTGCGGGTTTCGTCTGGTCAGAGGAGAACTGGCCCCCCGACTGAGCCTGGTTTCTCCCAAGGTTTTTTCTCCATTCTGTCACAGAGGAGTTTTGGTTCCTTGCCGCTGTCGCCTCTGGCTTGCTCAGTTGGGGACACTTAATTTCTAGCGATTATCGCCGATTTGATTGCACAGATACTATTTAAACTAAACTGAGCTAGACAATGACATCTCTGAATTCAATAATGAAATGCCTTTAACTGAAAATTGAGTGTTTAATCTTATCATTATACATTACTGACACTCTATCCTCCAATTTGATACTGTTAAGTGCTTTGACACAATCTGTATTGTTAAAAGCACTATATAAATAAAGGTGACTTGACTTGACTTGACTAGTGTATTAGTTGACTGGTAGAGTTAGGGTTAGATTAAGTTGACACATTCTTGCAAAGTTACTTATAGTCAGTAGAATATCTGTTGGGAGACCAACACAATAAGGAGTTAGTAGATATGAAGCAGACAGTCTACTAATACTCTTATGAGAGTTTGTTGACATGTAGTTGCAACATTACTTAGTGTCAACAGAATGTTTAAATGGGACCATCAAAATAAAGTGTTATCCACCAGTCTACTTACCTTACTCGGCGATTTCAGCAACTTTACTCTAGCAACTTCCCAACACCACTATCACCAAATAACTTTGCATGATATACCATCAAGGTTCAATGCAGCTTAAAATAAGCTTACCTTTTTCCAGCTGTTCGCAGAAAAAAATACAACATGGTACAACACTTGTATCTAAGTGGATGTGTATACTGGCTGTGCAAATATACACTTTTTCTGTGTTTAATGTGTATTGCTCACTCATCTCTTCCTTTTCTGCAAATGTCTCCATTGCTGAAAGGACATACTATCACAACAAAATTAACAATTTGTCTAACTCTTGCATGCTTTTTAAAACATTTTCCTCACCTCATTTATCTACTCTAACAGCTGACAACTTTGCCACATTCCTCATTAATAAAATTAAAACCATCAGTGCACAGTTCTCCACACCGCAATCTGTCAAGCACATCTTACCAGCAAACATACACTCGTTCACATCCTTCACTCTCTGAGGCAGAAGTCTCCAAACTCATCCTTTCCAATCATCCTACTACCTGCTCGATCCTATTCCATCTCATCTCCTTCAAGCCATTTCTCCTGAAGTTGTACCTGCACTCACTCACATCATTAATACATCCGGTAACACTTTATTTTGATTGTCCACTTTGGACATTCTACTAACAGTAAGTAACTTTGCAACTACACGTCAACTAGCAGTCATTAGAGTATTAGTAGACTGTCTGCTTAATATCTTCTAACACTTTATTTTGATGGGTTCACAACATACAACATAATGACTATCAGAAACTTTACAAGTATATGTCAACTTCTTCTACTAACCCTAAACCTACCCTACTGAGAGTTAGTAGACATGTAGTTGCTAATTAATGAGAATTATTTGACATGTAGTTGACATGTAGTTACAAAGTTACTTCTAGTTAGTAGAATGTCTAAAGTGGACTATCGAAATAAAGTGCAACCATTCAGACTGGTGTTTTTCCCTCAGCATTTAAACAGGCTTGTATGACCCCACTACTTAAGAAACCCACTCTTAACCAAGCTCTATATTTTTAAGGTTTGTTTTTGGTTAGCCAAAGAAGTTTTCTTTTTTCCTTTCTTTCATTCTCTTCCTTTCTTTCTTTCTTTCGTTTCTTTTTCTGAGGAAATGTTCTGTTCTGTTTAGGTTTGCAGAATGTTCCTTAAGGTAATAATCCATCCATCAATTCTCCAAACCATTTGTCCCCTGTGGGGATGCCAGATGGACATAACATCAATAAACAGTCCTATACAAACTATGTCTTGTTTTGGTCTTTTGGATTCAGAGTCTGACATTAAGTACCCTTCATATGAAAGATTTTCCAACAACATGAAAGTGTAGGTTTTATGTCATATAAGAGATACATGACTTATATTGTCAGAGTGTAAGTGGTAATGTTTCAATAAATGTAATAATTTAACCTATTCTCTTAAGGACTTTTTCTTTTTTTTCCTACTAGCTGTCAGTGTCACAGACAATCAGTAAGCAGCACTTCCACTTAGTGGGGAAGTTTAGAAACACACACACACTCAGAAAATATGCCATAAAGACCATCAGTTGTTAGGCAACAATAACATATGATAAGTCTATCATGAGATAATTTAAATAAAAGATTACTACAATTAATCTCAATCATTTTTAGTATTAGTAGCAAGGTAGTGGATTTAAATGATATATGTCCTTCTGAAAAATATGAACTGGGTTGGAATTGGCTCATGTTCAATTCATTGCTTAAAGTGTATTGGCCAGATCTCACAGGATGTTTAACTGGAGTAACCGTAAGAGGAATTTGTTCAATTATTTTGTATTTTTGAGAACATCTAAATTACGGGTACAGCCTAAAGGCATACTATTTGTCCAAAATGTGGTGGCCAAACTGACCTACATTGTGTTAGGGTATATATATATATATATATTTTTTTTTTTTTAAGTTCATGCATTCACTGGGATTTAAAATCAATAACCTCGGCTTCCCTATTAAAGTCTGTAAATTATCTAGTCTTGCCTGCACACTCTTCTCACAACCAAAATAGCAAGTGGATTCGGCTCCAACTTATTGTGCACCTTATAATGTCTGATAATAAAGGACAAATAAGAATGTCTAGACTAGCATTTAGAGGAGGAAATCTTGGTTGACCTCCTTTTGGTAAATTCAGCTAAATACAGGCTGGATAAGGTTGATAAGGTGTCATAGTTCTTTATCTTCAATAAACAATAAGCCTTCATTGTGCTCCCTTTTTACACTACTCTGTTTCTTGTTATCACACTCCCTTTTGTCAAATCATTGTTTGGTTAATTATTGGGAGCCATTCCTTGTCAATTCTAGAATGACATTCTTAGTTTACTTCAAATAAAACAAATTATATTTGGAAATTATACTTTGATATTTTCTATTCAAAATTGCAGTGTGTTAAACACCTTGGAAGACCAGCTCCAAAATATATTGCTTTTACAAGGGGGAAAGAAAAAACAAAAGGGAAAGAAAAAACAAAAACAAAAAAAAAAACATGGTGAGATATGTTGTATAAATACGAAATGTGTTGCTTGCTTGTGAGTTTTGCCTTTTTCTAAGAACATTTATGCATTTGACGCTTTTGTTGACTTTATCCTAAACAACACTTCTTTGAACATTTTCAGTAGTTCATCAGTTCATGCATTTTCTGGGATATGAGTTTGGTGTTCCTAGCAGCAAGTTCTACAGTTTGAGCTACACAAGAGGAAAAAAAAAGATTTTTTTTTTTTTTTTTTTTTTTTTTTTTTTTTGAAAGACTACAAAGGCATTTGTGGTAGATGAGAAATTCATTGTACATAATATAAACTTTTAATAATTTGTACATAATGTTTGGGTATTTAAAACAAATTGAATGAACTGAATGTGTACCAGGGTGTTAAAATGTCCTTAGTGCAAGCCAAATTATTATTATTATTAATATTATTATTATTATTATTAATATTATTATTATTATTATAAAGAGTCATTTGGCATAAAGAATTAAAATGAAAGAAAAACTAAATTAATATGATCTTTGATCACCATTATTTATAACACTTAACCAGGCTCAGTCATGGGGGGGGGGGGGGAACCTCTGGCCAGATGAACCATCATGTTGTGGTTTAATTCCAGGCTGCAAAAAGTCAGACTGTAGACTGGACTGGCAACACTCAGAACATCCATCCAGTTCCTTCCACATGAAGAATGAATACATCACATGGTGAAAGTGTTGAAGCTGACCACAGGGTCTGTGCAAAGGATCCGTCTGGTTCTCGGGGTCTTTGCTGAGGATCTGTGCCGATGGCTGTCGACAAGGTATCCGCAGGAGATCTGGCCAGAGGAGAACTGGCCCCCCAACTGAGCCTGGTTTCTCCCAAGGTTTTTTTTTTTTTTTTCTCCATTTCTGTCACCGATGGAGTTTTGGATCCTTGCCACTTTCACCTTTGGACTGCTTAGTTGGGACACTTAATTTCTGGCAATACTGTCGATTTAATTGCATATACTATTTGAACTGAACTGAGATGGACGATGACATCACTGAACCAATACTGAACTGACTTTAATGGGAAAAATTTGCGTTTACTATTGCCCTTTCGCATTATCGACACTATTTTCCTGTTTAATACTGTAAAGCTGCTTTACAGTATTAAAGATTGTGTAAAATTTGTGTAAAATTTGGCACAATCTGTATTGTATAAAGCACTATATAAATAAATGTGACTTGATTTGAGTCAATAGGGCTTATCTAGTTGCCATGGTCTCCGTTGATATTTAGTGGTGTTGTGGTCGACATTATTGGTTTATAGCCTTGATAAGCATTACAAAGTAAACTAAGAATTTATCTATGAACCTGTCTCTAGATATATAATTCAGTCAACTCATATGAGTTATCTCATGTTGAGCTCCATACAAACAAGGAACTTTAGTTTTATTGGACTACATTATTTTAATAAATAATCAACATATTGGGAAACACCCCCTTCACTATATATACACCTTTCAGATGCTAAACTGTTCTTCAGATAACGCAAGCATAAAGTTTGGAGACATCAGTTTCTTTTCATTACATATTACTATTCAAGGTAAGTGAAAGTGCTGTATTGAACATGTTAGGCTTATTGCACATACCAAATAATTCCTCCTAATTATTTCATTTAACAAAGCAAATTGAGATTAATATAAATAAATAAAAAATAAAGGAGAGTAATCTCAGTTTAGAATTTCTTAATTCATTTTCAGAGAAACAATGTATAGTCAGGATGAAGAAAGGTACAGTATTCAGTTATGTTTTGAGTGTGTGTTGGTAAATTATGCATGAAAATTATGCAGCTTTGAAATTACCAAGATAAAAATGTCATCTTTTTTTATGTTATTTCTACCACAGAGTACTGTAGTGGTGACATTTGTTGGTTAGAAAAATCCAAACTTCAGATAATTCTCTGATAATCTAAAACATAATGTAATTATCTCAATCTAAAAATGTCTCTGTTTCTCTGTTTGATGTTTTAATTATAAAGCTCATTTTCAGAGTCACAAACTCATGGAGCATTCCACAGTCATTTCGCTGAGTCTGTTCAGCCATTGATTGAGTTGATTGACTCTCTGAGGGTGATCAGCATTGATAAGGATATAGATCTACCATCCATTGCAGTGGTGGGAGATCAGAGTTCTGGAAAGAGCTCTGTTTTGGAGGCACTCTCTGGGGTGGCTTTACCTCGAGGAAGTGGTAAGACTCTGAAGTTCCTTTTATTTTACCACTTTGTGACTAAATCACAATTAAAAAAAAAAAAAAAAAGTATTTATTGCAGTTGTGCAACATTCTGCAATGTTAAAAACATATTTAGTTTCAATCTTCATATTGTAACCGTTACCCCTCTCTTTTAAAGAAAGAGCCTCTACAAAACCACCAACCACTCACATGTACCTTAAATAATATTGAATTAAGATAGAAGCTTTAAGGAAATTGCACAAAATCCAAATAATCACACAAATGGGATTTACAAAACTATCACTGAAAAGTAAAAATTGGCATGAACAATGGCAAATAATAATAAAATAAAAAAATCAGCAGGCTCAAAAACTTGTATGAATGGACACAGTTGGCATCAAAGTAAACAACATAGCAAAAGGTGTGAATTATGGGTGAAAGAGAAACCTGTGCATTCTCCAGTGAGAAATACAAATTTCTTTTGGTTAATGTCTATTGTACTTATCGTTAGGGATGGCTGACGCGAAGCTGATGTTTCGACACGGTGTCGAGATCCAGAAGCGCAGATGTTTCGAAACACTGCTCCGAAGCGTGATTCGAAACACCCATGTCATGTGACTAAGGCGATTCAAGCATCGGGGCGTGTCACAAGTTTTTCGAGACTTGGCATACCTGCCGAATCTGCGTTTGATTGACAGGGTCGGGAACAAATCAAACAATCGCACATCTTTCTCAACCTAACTCCCATAAAAGTATAAAAGCGAAGATAATGCATCTTCACTTCGTGGGTTTTTGTGAGAGGAGAAAGATTTTGAAATAGTGATATTTATAGTGTAATCTTGTTAATTATATTTAGGCTAGATGAAAAGTTATTATTAAGATATTGATAGATAGGCTATAGACATTGACAGATAATTAGGATAAATATAGCCTACTGATACATTCATATAGGCATACATATACATTCATATAAGTTAGATAGTGACAAGCACAGCAAGTTAGAGATAGTTTATCATAGGCTAATATACATAGATTAGTTCATATTAGCCGCTTTTCCACTATCGGGCCGAGCGGTTCTCTTTGCTTAACCGTTCCGTTCCGTGCCGATCCGGCCCAGTCAGCACGGATACGTTTCGTTTTCCACTGCGGGGCTAATAGCGGATCTCTTTGGAATGCAATTCAAATGCGTCAGTCGTTGCCTTGGTAACACAAGTGTTTACATATGATATGAGATGTAAATAACCACCGTGTTATGGAGGATGATCAGAAATTTATTTTGATTTTATTACTAATTTGTGTTTACATTGCTCAAAATAGCACGCTTAGCAAGCTACGGAGAAACTAGCAGCCAGGCAACAGACAAGTGACAGATCCTGAGTGGAGATGGCACGCACACGCACTCTCCCAGCACGGCTCAGCATGGTTGTCTAACCGTGCCAAGAATTCCGGGCCGAGAACGGTTTGTAATCGTGCCACGCCGTACCAGGCTCACATGGAAAAACAACTGGAACCGTACCTGACCGTTCTTAGAACCGTTCGGCCCGATAGTGGAAAAGCAGCTAATAAGGCCTTTTCACACTGCAGGAACCTTTTCATAGTACCTGAACTAATTGTGGAACTCCCCACTTTTTGGCGTGTTCACACCGCAGGAACTAGGAACTGTTTTAGTTCCCAGAACTCTGTTTGGAGGAACTAAATTAGCTCCTACTTCAGAGTAGGGTCTAAAAGAGTTCCATAGGAACTATCGTGACATAAGTGTACGCTGATTGGCTAAAAGCGTACGAAAATGTCCTCACCCGCCATGATTTAAAATGCTGTGTAAACACATACTGTGTAAACATCAACTTATATTTCGCAAGAATGGAGAACAGCGATAGATGGATGGACACTGAAGTGCAGGCACTTTTGAACATTTTGAACTCCTTTCCGATCTTTCAATCGCTTGATGTATAAGTTACGTCGACATTCCATGTCCATTATTGTGAACCCCGCAAGACACAAAAACACAGCTCCGATCACAGCGTCCTCCATCCTCCTGTTGTTAACGTTGTTCTTCTTTGTTTTCGTTGTTGAACATCACACAAATGACGCCGCTGTCGACCAGCTTACGCCACTTCTTAGTACCCACTGTCGGTGCGAATGCAACCCTTTAAATGGTACTGGGAAATAGTTCAAGAAAATCGTCCCAGTACTTTAGTACTGTACTTTTAGTTCTGAAACTAAAGCGGTACGAAAGGGGCTATAGATTACAAAATAATGGAAGCTCCACGCAAGAGATGCCGTCTATCTGTGGTGTGGAAGCATTTCCATTTGGAAACACAAAATAAAGTGAGATGTATGTATTGTGATAGGCAGCTAGCCTACTGTAATAATACAACATCCATGATGCACCATTTGAGGAGCACTCATCCTGCCCTTTTGGGGGGTGCAGAGGATGGTAACATTGTCCCTGTACCTAGGCCTGCCACTGACACTACTGGGCCATCTAAGCAGGGCATACATTGTATGAAATCTAATTCAGATCACAAAGTGTTGAGACACTGTTTAGAAAATCCAAATTTTCTAAACACTAATCACTCCCCCAAATCACTTAGTGAATCAGCTAACACAACATATGTTATAATTTGTCAATTCGCCTAACTGTCTGCTTCTCTATCGAAGCTGTTTCAGAGCAATATTTGAAAATGACCAATAGGTGTCACCGTAGAGACGGGTGTCGAATTGCTTTGAAGCCTCGACACATTTGCTTCGACTGTTTCAGTGTTTCACGAAGCCTCGCTCTGCCCACCACTACTTATCGTTGATGAAAATGGACTCTTCAGCATTGAAGGTAGCATGAGAAGGCCATGTTTCCTCCTAACCAAACAATACCTCTCCCTCTACTATTACACCCGTGTTTAAGTAAGAGAAGGAGAGCAGCTTAGAGCCCCTCGAGGACTGTATTAGAACTGCAACCTACTATAAATCCATAGTAACAGAACTATGGGCTGTTACAATATACCAAAATATATTGTAACATATTTGAGGGGCATGGAAACACATTTCCAATATACATTTCCAGTCTACATTTAGGATAGAGTTTTCATTATAACGAATAAAATGATTTAACAAAACCTTTTCTGTCATGACAGCTCTCGGATAGCATGGTAATGTACACGATTATTTGTATGATTATTGTTAATGTATTTGGTCTTCGCAGAATAGATCTGCTACGCTGCTGCTGCTGTAGCAGAGCAAGTACCAAGACTTGCTACTGCCAAAACAAATTACTACTGCTGCACATATAACATACATGGGAAAAGAAAAAAAAAAAAAGAAAAAAAATCACAAGAAATAGAATGGACAATACAAGCCAAAAACAAGACAAAACGCCCCACGACAAGCAGATCTATCGCCACTGTACTGCTGCTGCTCTGAAGAGCCATGTGAACCGCATGTATTACTATCTACATGTGCATCTCAATAAATTAGAATGTCGTGAAAAAGTTCATTTTTTCTTGTAGCTTATTTCAAAATGTGAAACTTTCATATATTTTAGATTCATTACATGTAAAGTAAAACATTTCAAAAGTTTTTTTTTGTTTTAATTTTGATGATTAGAGCTTACAGCTCATGAAAGTCAAAGTCATCAGTATCTCAAAATATTAGAATATTTACATTTGAGTTTCAATAAATGACCATCCATACAGTATAAATTCTGGGTATCTCTTGTTCTTTGAAACCACAATAATGGAGTAAGGTGTCAAAGACCAGTGCTGAAACAAGGGGGTTTCATTACCCTTTAAGCCGGTCGGCATGGTAGCCTATGTACACATAGCCATAGGCCACTAGTGTTAAGCCGGTCAGCGTGGTAGCCCAGGCACACATAAAGGTGCATCTCAATAAATTAGAATGTCGTGGAAAAGTTAATTTATTTCAGTAATTCAACTCAAATTGTGAAACTCGTGTATTAGGCACATATATAGTTCATCTTCGTGATGATGCCATATACAGTTTTGGGCGTTTCATTTTTAATTTTATGAAAGCTTCAAGTGCAGTTAATTATTTGTATGTACATACAGACGACGGCGGTGTTGAAGCTCTTTTGTTTGCCGTCAAACGGTTGACCGCTGCCGTGTGTATCCTGTCGCAAAATGCGACAAAAAGTCCTAAACGACTGTAATAATGTGATTAAGGTGTGTACATGTCTGTGATGTGGTTCAGGGGTGAAAGGAAGAAGACAGGGTTGGCGTGACTGGGACTCGTAATTTAATTCAATGCTCTTGCACAAACACAAAAAGGAGAGGCGCTCACTGCGCTTCCAAGCGTTCAACAAATAACTCAGAATACAAGGTCAGCGTATCGTTTCTTGCTTCGGCACGAGCCTCTCTGTCCACCTCGAGTTCCCAGTCGATCTCTCTCCCAGCCTCCCGTTCTGGTGGCTTTTTATCCGGTCCCTCCATGCCAATTACTGAAATGAGACACAGGTGTTATCATTTGCATTTGAACCACTTATGCACCGCTCGTCTCCTTTCTCTCTCTCCCGCTGCAGACCTCGCTGAACCAATGTCTATACTGCACTTTACTGACTTTAGCTGGATTAAGGTAATAAAGAAATCGCTGTTTACATGGTAGACTCTTAATCAGAGTATTGTCTTAATCGTGTTAAAATCGGAGCATTGATGTCCATGTAAACGTACGTATTGTCTAGCTCAGTTTAGTTTAAATAGTATCTGTGCAACCAAATCGACGATAATCGCTAGAAATTAAGTGTCTCCAACTGAGCAAGCCAGAGGCGACAGCGGCAAGGAACCAAAACTCCCTCTGTGACAGAATGGAGAAAAAAACCTTGGGAGAAACCAGGCTCAGTCGGGGGCCACTTCTCCTCTGGCCAGACGAAACCCGCAGTTCAATTCCAACCGCAGCCATGTCAGATTGTGTAAAGGGCTTATCTGATTTCCGTGGTCTTGTCCCGATGGAGCACTTTAATTTATAATTTAATGTATGTTATATTTGTGTTTTATTCATTATTTGAAGTTTTTCATTTATATGATTTATTCATTTGCTATAATTGTGATGTATAGTTTAATGCATTATTGTTTCTCTGTGTATTTTTATAATATATATTTGTTTGTTTATTATAATGTAAATTTATGTCTCAGGGGCTCTCCGCTGACGATCAGGGCTGCAGACATCATCTCTTGGTGCTGATCCACCATCTGATCGGATATGGACTGAGAAACAGACTAGGAAAGAAACAGACAAATATTAGCGTAGATGCCATTCTACTTACGATGTAACGAGTACATCGTGTTATGGGGAGTGTTCCCGGTTCCGGTTGATCTAATTAATGCAGCCTAACAATCCTTTAACGGATTTGAATAATAGAAGCGTATTAGTGTGTTATGTTTACGCCAGGATAAAGAGATGTGTCTTTAATCTAGATTTAAACTGCCAGAGTGTGTCTGCCTCCCGAACAGTGTTAGGTAGATTGTTCCAGAGTTTGGGCGCTAAATAGGAAAAGGATCTGCCGCCCGCAGTCGATTTTGATATTCTAGGTATAGGCCAGAATTTTGAGAATGCAGCGGACGTGGAGGACTATAATGTGATAAGAGCTCGCTCACGTACTGAGGAGCTAAGCCATTCAGGGCTTTATAAATAATTAACAAGATTTTAAAATCTATCCCATGTTTGATAGGGAGCCAGTGCAGTGTTGACAGAACCGGGCTAATATGGTCATACTTCCTGGTTCTAGTAAGGACTCTAGCTGCTGCATTTTGGACCAACTGTAGTTTGTTGACCAAGCGTGCAGAACAACCACCCAATAAAGTATTACAATAGTCTAACCTTGAGGTCATAAACGCATGAATTAGTATTTCTGCATTTGACGTTGAGAGCATAGGTCGCAATTTAGAAATGTTTTTGAGATGGAAAAACACAGTTTTACAGATGCTAGAAACGTGGCTGTCAAAGGAAAGATTGCTATCAAATAGCACACCTAGGTTCCTAACTGAAGAAAAATAATTGACAGAGCTGCTGTCAAGTGTTAGATAGTGTTCTAGGTTATTACATGTGGGGTTTTTAGGTCCGATAATTAACACCTCTGTTTTTTCAGAATTTAGCAGTAAGAAATTACTCGTCATCCAGTTTTTTATACCGACTATGCATTTCGTTAGTTTCTCAATTTGGTGTGTTTCACCGGGCCGCGAAGAAATATAGAGCTGAGTATCATCAGCATAACAGTGAAAGCTAACACCATGTCTCCTGATAATATCTCCCAAGGGTAACATGTAAAGCGTGAAAAGTAACGGCCCTAGTACTGAGCCTTGAGGTACTCCATACTGCACTTGTGATTGATATGATACCTCTTCATTCACTGCTACGAACTGATGGCGGTCAGATAAGTACGATTTGAACCATGCTAAGGCACTTCCACTAATGCCAACAAAGTTTTCTAGTCTATTCAAAAGAATGTTGTGGTCGATTGTGTCGAATGCAGCGCTAAGATCCAGTAGAACTAATAAAGAGATACAACCACGATCAGATGATAGAAGCAGGTCATTTGTAACTCTAATGAGAGCAGTCTCAGTACTATGATATGGTCTAAATCCTGACTGGAATTCCTCACAGATACCATTTTTCTCTAAGAAGGAATATAATTGTGAGGATACTACCTTTTCTAGTATCTTTGACAGAAAAGGGAGATTTGAGATCGGTCTGTAATTAACTAGATCTTTGGGGTCAAGTTGTGGTTTTTTAATGAGAGGCTTAATAACAGCCAATTTGAAGGTTTTGGGGACATATCCTAATGACAATGACGAATTAATTATAGACAAAAGAGGATCTATGACTTCTGGAAGCAGCTCTTTTAGTAGTTTAGATGGAATAGGGTCTAACATACATGTTGTTGGTTTAGACGAACACTGGCAGAGAGAAACCCTAAATTGGAAACAGATGAAGTCTTAGAGTGGCCTAAAATCAGAATTTCA
Organism: Onychostoma macrolepis; assembly: GCF_012432095.1. Lineage (NCBI taxonomy): Eukaryota > Metazoa > Chordata > Actinopteri > Cypriniformes > Cyprinidae > Onychostoma > Onychostoma macrolepis. The sequence goes on from NC_081169.1 coordinate 4,803,981, forward strand.
CTTTTGCTTTCGTTTAATTGTAGAAAAATAATTAGCCATTCAAAATTATTAGCCATGATTGTTTTCACTTCGGAGTGAAAACAATCATGACCGCCATATTGAAGGATCGTTCCAAACCAAAGTGCTCAAAATTGGCCACTTCAAAGGGCCCTCCGGGATGAAGGATTTCGACATGTACAACTGATGGTCTCTTCGGACCCCCATGAGCCTTTGCGCTGATTCTTTCTATGATGACGGCGCCTCCGTGTGGGCACAGGAGGATGACGCAGAAGGGCACTTCAAGAAACAGTTGTTTGGTCCCCTACACCCTTCAACCCTTCGAAGATCTCACTCCAGAGGGTAAACCCTTTGAAGGGATTAGGGCATAGGGATGAGCCCTTCCGAATGGAACGGAGGGATAGGCTTAACAATAGTGGCCTATGACTATGTGAGCCTTGGCTACTATGCCAACCAGCTTAACTCTAAGCAGATGCACACTATGTGTAATTTGCTTAATACTTCCCTCCTGCATACGATGCAAACTGCTAACATGACACTTAGTGTAAACTGTTTATGGTTACTCATTTTGAATTCACTTAGGCAGACCACGCAATATACAGCGATTTGGATTAAAAGAGCATTCACTTATCTTAGATGTTGATTTCAGCTGTTTCTGAAGCACGTTGCAACTGCAATGGCAAACACTAGTCATATATTTGAATGTTGAGCAGCAAGTTTATTGGCTACCGATACAGGAGAGAACCAATCAGCTGTGCCATGTAATAATGATGTCATTATATCAGATTGAGTTAGATCTATCGGATTGCGCCATCTAGAGGAAACTCTAGATGGCGCAATCCGATAGATCTAACTCAATCTGCCAGTACTTTGTATTTTTCATAAAATCATTTTTTGGATACAATTTCTTTAATTAAATATTGCTATTGTGAGGGATTTGACATGGAGGTGAGGTAGAATTGCAGGAGGTTTATTATATCTCAGCAAACAAATCCAATACATTAGACGGAGATGTAGACGATGAGGCAGGCAGGGTAAATAGAGAAAAGTAATCAGTTCAACCAGGCAACCAGAGCAAAAACAGTAATCTAAAAGGCAGTAATCCAATAAGGCAAGCACAATGGTCATAACAAGAAGACAATAAACAGGCAATTAAAAAATTGCCTGTTTAAGGCAGTGAAAGGCAGCGAAAGACTGGCAATAATACGCAAAGTAACAGTGGAAATGCATGGCTATGGCGCTGTCCCAAATCACACCCTAAATCCTCACGGTCCTCCTCAGAGTTCACACTTTCATGACATAATGCCGCTTTGACTGTCGGGTAGATAAAAATAGGTAAAATAGTTTACTCATCCTGTTTGTTTTCCCCACTTTTAAAAGTATTTAGATTATTACACTATAGTACATTTAATTAATTTGATGGGGTCTGTGTTCTTGTGGTGTTCTAGTAAAATATTAATCTACAGGTGCGTCTCAATAAATTAGAATGTCGTGGAAAAGTGAATTTATTTCAGTAATTCAACTCAAATTGTAAAACTCGTGTATTAAATAAATTCAATGCACACAGACTGAAGTAGTTTAAGTCTTTGGTTCTTTTAATTGTGATGATTTTGGCTCACATTTAACAAAAACCCACCAATTCACTATCTCAACAAATTAGAATATGGTGACATGCCAATCAGCTAATCAACTCAAAACACCTGCAAAGGTTTCCTGAACCTTCAAAATGTTCTCTCAGTTTGGTTCACTAGGCTACACAATCATGGGGAAGACTGCTGATCTGACAGTTGTCCAGAAGACAATCATTGACACCCTTCACAAGGAGGGTAAGTCACAAACATTCATTGCCAAAGAAGCTGGCTGTTCACAGAGTGCTGTATCCAAGCATGTTAACAGAAGTTGAAAAAGTGTGGAAGAAAAAGATGCACAACCAATCGAGAAAACCTCAGCCTTATGAGGATTGTCAAGCAAAATCGATTCAAGAATTTGGGTGAACTTCACAAGGAATGGACTGAGGCTGGAGTCAAGGCATCAAGAGCCACCACACACAGACGTGTCAAGGAATTTGGCTACAGTTGTCGCATTCCTCTTGTTAAGCCACTCCTGAACCACAGACAACATCAGAGGCGTCTTACCTGGGCTTAGGAGAAGAAGAACTGGACTGTTGCCCAGTGGTCCAAAGTCCTCTTTTCAGATGAGAGCAAGTTTTGTATTTCATTTGGAAACCAAGGTCCTAGAGTCTGGAGAAAGAGTGGAGAAGCTCATAGTCCAAGTTAAATTCCACAGTCTGTGATGATTTGGGGTGCAATGTCATCTGCTGGTGTTGGTCCATTGTGTTTTTTAAAAACCAAAGTCACTACACCCGTTTACCAAGAAATTATGGAGCACTTCATGCTTCCTTCTGCTGACCAGTTTTTTAAAGATGCTGATTTCATTTTCCAGCAGGATTTGGCACCTGCCCACACTGCTAAAAGCACCAAAAGTTGGTTAAATGACCATGGTGTATCACCTCCATGCCACGCCGAATTGAGGCAGTAATTAAAGCAAAAGGAGCCCCTACCAAGTATTGAGTACATATACAGTAAATGAACATACTTTCCAGAAGGCCAACAATTCACTAAAAATGTTTTTTTTTTTATTGGTCTTATGAAGTATTATAATTTGTTGAGATAGTGAATTGGTGGGTTTTTGTTAAATGTGAGCCAAAATCATCACAATTAAAAGAACCAAAGACTTAAACTACTTCAGTCTGTGTGCATTGAATTTATTTAATACGAGTTTCACAATTTGAGTTGAATTACTGAAATAAATTAACTTTTCCACGACATTCTAATTTATTGACATGCATCTGTATGTGCAAGTTGTGTGTGAAATGGCGCATTTGTACAGATAAAAACTTTTATGTGCTTTTATGTTTTTAAGGTATTGTCACTCGATGTCCTCTTGAGCTGAAATTATGCGGAAACTCAAAAAGAACCATGGTCAGGAACCATTTCTTACCATGGTCACAAAGAGACCTTTTATGACCCCTTAATGGTGGATAACCTTGTTATAAAAGGTCAGTATGAAAAAAAGAAGATATATGTATAAAATATATATATATATATATATATATATATATATATATATATGTATGAGGTGGAATTTGTATGATGTATTTTGTACAAAACTTATTTATATATATATATATGTGTATATATGTGTGTGTGTGTATATGTATATGTATATATAAAAATATGACAATCACGTAGGTCCACTCCAACCCCACTCCTAAACCTAACCGTTAGTTGGACATAAGCAGATCATACAAAACCCTACAAAAAGGGAACTCATGCAAACTCATTCAAATTAAAGGGATAGTTAGATGAATTCTGTCATCATTTACGCACCTCAAGTAGTTCCAAACCTGTAGAAATTTCTTTGTTCTGCTGAACACAAAGGACGATATTTTGAAGAAAGTAGAAAGTTTGTAACCAGGCTGTTTTGGGGCACCATTGACTTCCATAGTAGGAAAGAAAAATTCTATGGAAGTCAATGGTGCCCCAGAACTGCTCTGTTTCCATATTCTTCAGAATATCTTCCTTTGTGTTCAGCAGAACAAAGACATTCATACAGGTTTGTAACTACTGAGGGTGAGTAAATGATGACAGAATTTTCATTTTGGGTGAACTATCCTTTAACCAACACCAACCACTTGTATCCGACAAGGTTGTGCAAAATTCAAGATTTGATTCCCTGGTAACACTTTATTTCGATAGTCCACTTTAGACATTCTACTAACAGTAAGTAACTTTGCAACTACATGTCAACAAGCAGTCATTAGAGTATTAGTAGACTCTCTGCTTAATATCTTCTAACACTTTATTTTGATGGGCCCACAACATACACCATACTGACTATGAGAAACTTTGCAAGTATATGTCAATTTATCCTACTAACCCTAAACCTACCCTACTGAGAGTTAGTAGACATGTAGTTGTAAATTAATGAGAATTAGTTGGCATCTAGCTGACATGTAGTTACAAAGTTACTTATAGTTAGTAGAACGTCTAAAGTGGACTATCGAAATAAAGTGTAACCGATTCCCTTTCTATTAATGAATATGAATTAAATTAGCTATGCTCAATAGGCTTGGTGTATTGGGATTTGAATTGGAATAGATTTATTCCCTATTCATTTGTGAACGTCACACAGCCCTGGAGTCCAGAGGTGGATTTTACAAGGTTTGAATTTACCAACACCAAAACTATACTCCTGTGTATGTCTGTTGAAAAATTTGTATGTAAATTAAACAGCACAAAATGAGCTCGCTGGAAATACGGTTGGAATCAGTGATGAACACATTACTTTGGAAATTTCATCTCCTGATGTCTGTGACCTCACTCTGATCGATCTACCTGGTATAACCCGTGTACCTGTGCAAGATCAACCTGATGATATTGGAGATCAGGTGAGTCTATGTATTGTTTCCTCAAAGCAACTGCTGTAAAAACCAAGTTTGTGTATATGGTGCCTTCACTGCGTGATACATAGCTATTACACTATTATCTGTTAAACTGCAGCTTAAAAATAAAAATAAATTTTAAAAAAACATATTTTTGACATATTGCCTCTTTGACAGATAACATTCAATTTCAAATCTATAACATTCCACGATGAACACTTGTTTTTCATGTTTTAGGTAGTCAATATTTAGCTGACAGTGACTGTGCGATTTAAAGTCAGCATGAACTCAGAATTGAGTATATTTATTTAGTGTCTACATTCATTCCACTTAAAATGGCCATTATTTCCCCTGCACATCATTTTACATTTCATGGATAATATAGAAGTGTAATGGGTTCAGTGGTTTTTCATATTGATCTAAAGATTCTCTCCTTTGTAATCAGAAAACATGTTTTTTTTTTTTAGATCAAAAACTTGATACTGAAATATATTTCCAAAAGTGAAACCATCATTTTAGTTGTTGTGCCCTGCAATGTTGACATAACAACAACAGAAGCACTTAGAATGGCACAACATGCAGACCCCGAGGGATACAGAACTCTTGGTTTGCAAACTTATTGTATTTCTATGATATATTTTTTGTCACTTTATGATTCTTGCTATTCTTTTGCTAAAACTTTTTTTTTTTTTTTTTAATGCTTGGGTTAGCAATTCTCACAAAACCAGATCTCATTGACAAAGGAGCAGAGACTGATGTTTTGAAAATTGTCCAGGGCAAAGTCATTCCTCTCAGCAAGGGCTACATTATTGTGCGATGTCGCGGTCAGAGTGACATCAATAACAAAATCTCTCTTGATAAAGCCATAAATATGGAAATGGAATTCTTTAAAAACCACCGATATTTCAGGTAATTAATTAATGACTTAAAATACCTTAACTGAAAACTGATGAATGTTTTGTTTTAAACAACTTAAAAAAAAAAAAAATGTTTTTTTTTACAGCTCTCTACTGAATGATGATAAAGCATCTACTCAGTGCCTGGCAAGGAAATTAACCCAAGAACTGGTTGATCATATCAAGGCAAGCACTAAATGATGACAGGGATTATTTTAGCCCTTATATTGATTTTTTTATTTGATTAATTTTTTTATTTGATTGATTGATTGATTGATTGATTGATTGACTGATTGATTGATTTATTGATTGATTGACTGACTGATTGAAGTGAAGTGCCACTCTGTTGTTACTCAGTGTAGTGTGGGATGTATTATTTATGATGCAATTAGCCAGCTGATTTAACCAAATATATTTTCTTATTGACACAGAAATCGCTACCACACGTAATTGAGCAGATTAACACTCGAATGCTTCATGTGAGAGAAGAGCTTAAAATGTATGATCAGGGTCCACCTCTGGAAGAAGAAAAGATGGGACCTTTTCTCAGTAAGGTAAGAGCTCTGAGGATAAAACACATTAACTCTATATGTCTATCTATCTATCCTTGACATTTTATTTATTTGTTTTTATTTAATATTGATAGATTGACTGATTGATTGAGATTGTTTTCCTATATAGATACTAATAGAGTTCAGCGATCAAATCGATGAACTGAGTAGAACAGGACATTCAAAAGACAGAAACATTCATGCACTCCTACGTCCTGTGTTCAAGAAATGGGACAGCCACCTGAGAGACACTAAAGAATCATGTGAGTCAAGATATGTTAAAACTATTGGTTCCTTTTTAGGACTGTGCCAGGATCCCTAAAACTGACTTTCTCTTATCTTTATTACACATTTAGTCGATGCAAAAGTGAAGGAAATAGTAGACACGTATAATGAGATGCATCGTGGCAGAGAATTGCTAACGTTCAGTGAGTTCAGTGAATTTGAATATGTCATCCAAGACCATGTGGCAGCTCTTCAAGGGCCAGCTATGCAAACACTGAAATATGTACAAGGTACAGTGTGTATTTTCTAAATGTACAGTTAAACATTTTTGGCAATAAAGATATCTTCTTTACTTGTCATTTTAATCATTTATTTATTTATTTTCTCTAGAGATTGTTCAAAATAAGTTCAAGGAAGTATGCAATTTATGTTTTGTTCAGTACCCGTCACTGAAATGCAATGTCACTGTAAGTAAAACATTTACAGTATTGTTATTATTATTATTATTGTTATTATTTATTTGATATATTATATTGTACTCCTCAGAAAAAGATTGATGAGATTCAATCAAAACAAGAGGCCAAAGTGGAGAAAAGAATCAAGGAGTTTATTGATATGGAGCATCTGATTTTCACCCAAGACAAGGTATTGCAAAAGAAACTTGATGAATCTGACATCCATCAGATGACTGGTCTAGAACGTTATGAGAACATCCGTGAAGATGACATGGTTTTAAATTCCAAAGGCTGTGCATTGTTGGATACGAGAAATCTAGTACCAGAAAAACTGTCTCTTTATTATGAGGTGGGTGACAACTCATGTTATGAAATGTCTTAATTTATTGACAGTGAATTCATAACCATTCATTTATACACTTTACAAATGTTAATTTGCATACATAATTATTCTTACAAGACTGTTATGTACACACTGTAATATCTAAAGGGGATTTAACTATAAGTAATTCATACGTGCATTTCCTAAAACACTGACTGTTTATTTAAGGATCCCAACCAGCCCTATTCAGCAACACTGACACAACCAACAAGTGTAACCTTTAAATAAATGTTGTTGTTGGCATCAGTTCAAGAACCTTTAACATCCATGAAACCTTTTCATTTTATAATAGTCCTTTGTAGTGGAAAAAAAAAAAAAAAGTTATTTAAAATGTTCTTCACACTGAGAAAATAACTAAAAGGTTCTTTGGGAAAATCTAAAAATTATTCTCATATGGCACTGATGCAAAAACTACTTATTGGTGTTACCTGACACTTTTATGTTTAGGAGTACAATAGGTGAAGATCAACCAGGCCACATGATGGTAGTGTACTGCCACTAGAGGTTCACCAAAGGGGCAACCAACCTCAAAAGGTGGCTCAGATAACTTTGTTTTTTAAGTGAATGTTATTTTAATTAATGTCCTGTGTCCTTATAGATTGTCTATCAACGCCTAACAGACTATGTGCCCATGCTACTTATCCTCCTCATGCTAAAGGATGCAGCTAAGACATTGCGACATCAAATGCTGGAAATGAGGAACAGGGCAGATGTGGTCGAACTGCTAAAAGAAGACTCGGTCCAAGGGCGCAGGAGAGCTGATCTAAAGCAGCGTCTGGAATGTCTCACACAAGCTCAAGAACTGATAAACAACAGACGCTGAGACATCTTTATAAACATCAGGGCTGCAGAAATTGGCCACTGGATATACTTCAATTAATCTTACTTCAGTTTAGAAATTCTAACAATCAGATCATTATAGCAGACAAAGCATAATACATGTTTCGAATCACCCTTAGAGTTGCTGAATGGGAACTGTCGGCTAAAGTTATCACATTGTACTTAAATTACCAAACTGACATAAAATCCATCATTCCTGTAATATCTATCAAATGCATTATCAAAAAGTGTTGTGAATAAAGATATAAAAGCATGGGAAGTATGAGATTCTCTATCAGTTCTGAGAGCATGATAAGAAATGATAAGAAAATAAACTCAAAATACAAAGTGACAATGTACTTATTGTGTTCATATTGTATTGCAAAACACTTTTGCTGCTATTGAGGTGGGATACGGGTAAGGTTAGGGACAGGTTTTGTGGTACGGGTAGGTTTAAGGGTGGGTTAAGGTGTAAGGGATGGGTCAACAGTGTAATTATAAATGTAATTACAGAAATTAATTACAGATGTAACTACATATAGATATTTTTAAAAATATAAGTACAATGTAAAAACATGTAGGTACACAATAAGTGTATTGTAACAAATTATTAATTTAAATGTAAGTACATTGTAGTTAAGGCCACCTAATATAAAGTGGGACCAAAGTTTTTAATTATAATAGTCAGTGTATGAATCTCAACAATGGTGACAATCAAAAGCTTCATGCTGCAATGCATGCTGGCTACCTAAGCTGTGTCCCAAAGCTAAGTGTACACACTTCGGAGTGTACTGACTTCGAAGGCCACGCCTCCGAAGTGCACGAAGGACCCTCCAAAGTGCATGAGATGCTACGCCTTCGCAGGATTTCCTATTTGCGCCACCAGGTGTTCCCGATTGCGGCTCCTGTCGCGTAGCAACAGATGAGAGCGAGATGAGAGCTGCCATCCTGACAGGTCGTTTAAAAAAAAGTTATGGAACCAGCATTGCACATATTTGTTTTTATATTTTATATTTTACTGGAGGAGATGGTGGGAATGTTTCACCCCCGGCGGCGCCGGGTGATGTACCTCAGGCTTAGCCAAGACCGTGGCCGGGTAAATTTTATTGTTTTGCTGCGTCCTTGCTGGATTACAACTTTTAATGCAGGCATTGCGTTTGAACCGACTTGAATAATGTAATGATACATATGAAAAAATACAAAATCATGCACACGCAAATGCTGACTGATATGTTACCAATGTGCGATTTTATAATGGTTTATTGTCTTGACCATGGTGAACATATTTTGAAAGGTTTGCAACCCTGATTTTAGGCAATTAAGTAAACATAAAAATAAAACTGAATAAATAAAAAATAAATTATGCATTATTCAGCGGCAGCTGAACAGTGCCCTGTATGGCAGTAACAATTTCTTCACATGCATCCTTTGATATAGTTCGTAAAAATTTGTCAATTTTCTGTCAAGAAATGTTATTTTCATTTTCAAAATAATCAGTGGTCGACTGTAAGGAAATACATTCGTTAGGTATTCTCGTACAAATGTAAAGTAATACATTTTTGTTTTGTTTTTCCTCACAGGACAGTAACACTACAAAAATGTAGTCTTTTACAACATGATGCATTGTTGTGGATTAAACTACCCAACAGTTTATGAAGTAGGCAACTTTAAATTTAACAACCTTTAACATATTCTTAAGTCAAATGCAACATACACAGTATGCATCAGTAATATTAATGCCAAACCATCCTTTGACAAATTATTTTTTTTCAGAACAATACTGTATACCTTTACTTTTACTCTCAATACCTTAAGTATATTAGAGTATGCAAAATAATAATTTTACTTCAAGGATAGTTCACCCAAAAATGAAAATTCTGTAATCATTTACTCACCCTCAAGTTGTTCCAGGTTCTTTAACTAAGGATTTAAATATGACTAGTATTTTCCCCTAATGTAGTTCACTAAAGTACCTCAATATTTGTGTACATTACTGACACTATCCTCCAATTTGATACTGTTAAGTGCTTTGACACAATCTGTATTGTAAAAGCGCTATATAAATAAAGGTGACTTGACTTGACTTGACTATTTTACCAATTACTTTGTCATAGCTCTGAACAATGTTTATTTTCCTTCTTTCTCTAAATCAGACCTGACCCTGTACTGCAGGATAAAGCTGAATGTGCCAACGCTGGACAGGATTTTAATGGTTTGGGCTTTTAATAAAAAAAATAAAAAATAAAAATCAATCGGTTCACTCCAAGCAGAATCATATTTTAATGTTTCTGTTCCTGCGTTCTTCTATTATTACCGTTCCGAAACCGGATCGAGTTATTTTTTTATATATTTTTTTTTAATTGTCTTTGCCTATAATACACATTTCTATTTCTTTACACAAAAAGAAAAAGAAAAAAAAAAGAAGAAAAAAACAGGAAGAGATGGTGTCTTAACCCGCTGTGCTTTCACAGCCAGCATCATCTTTTCTAGATTTGCCTAAATGTAGGCTACTAAACAAAATAAAAAAATCTATTAATGCTTTAAAGACATTAAAGTATTTTTTTTTTAAATATATATTTAAAAACGTTTGCTGCATTGTTAAAAAAAAAAAAAAAAAACGCTACTTGTATAAAATTGCATTTTGAGAAAACAAAAAAAACATATAGTCGCGTCGCATTTTACTATTACATTCAGAAATTATGTAGGCCAAAATGGCAGTAAATCAAAATGTTTACAAACATTATAAACACAGTTATTAGATTCTCTCCACAACAAATCCTCTAAAATTAAGGATATAGCCTATACTATAAAAACGTCAATCCAAAAACAAATTAAAGGTGAAACTGATGCCTACCCTGCTGGAAAAACCAGCATAGACCAGCGTAATTCCCATGCTGGTATATGCTGGTTTGGTGCTGGTTTAGCTGGTCAACCAGCATGGTCTTGCTGGTGATGCTGGTCTACCAGCATGGTCTTGCTGGTGATGCTGGTCTACCAGCATGGTCTTGCTGGTGATGCTGGTCTACCAGCATGGTCTTGCTGGTGATGCTGGTCTACCAGCATGGTCTTGCTGGCGATGCTGGTCAACCAGCATGGTCTTGCTGGTGATGCTGGTCAACCAGCCTGGTCTTGCTGGTGATGCTGGTCTACCAGCCTGGTCTTGCTGGTGATGCTGGTCTACTGGTCTTGCTGGTGATGCTGGTCTACCAGCCTGTTCTTGCAGGTGATGCTGGTCTACCAGCCTGTTCTTGCAGGTGATGCTGGTCTACCAGCCTGGTCTTGCTGGTGATGCTGGTCACCAGCATCTCAGCATCGGAATCAGGCCGAATGCGGCTGAGTGTCGGCTCACTTGGCAGCGGCTTGCCAGAATTGAGCCAGGTCCGGCCTGGCACAGTAATGGTTGCCAGATTTGGCTAGGTTTTGGATCTGTGGATCTGGCCCGATTCTGGTTGAGAAACGGCACATTTAGCCACATTCAGCCCGACTGTGGGCCAGAAGTCTCAGTCCTAAAATGTCAAAAATTCAGGTTTTACTCCTTATTTGCTCCTTATCTGAATATTTGGTCCCCACAATTAAAAATAAAAAAAAAATAAAACTGTACACACACAATCAATCAATTAGGCTGTATTATAAAATTACAAAAATATATATTTTTAAACAAAATACTTTAAAGTTGTAAACCTTTTGCCTGTCAAAGTTATTTATTCAATTTTATTATTATTTTAATATTTCTATTAATTTTAGGCTGACCTCAAATGGACTTTGCTTATAATTTAAAATGTTCCCTTAATCTAAATTGACACTTTCTGACTGTGTGTGATTGCAAAACTGATACCTCAGTAAGAAGTGGTAAACTTTACAAAATATGATTTCAGATGTTATAATAGTGATTTTATGTCCAAATAAAAGTACCACAGCAAATCTTCTGAAATCAGTGAGTGAAACTTTATTATTAATAACTGTAATAATATATATATATATATATATATATATATATGTGTGTGTGTGTGTGTGTGTGTGTATGCGCCTTTGTTCTGCAGTGAAGGGCTACTGCATTTTTGTGACAAATCAGGACATAGATGTGTATAATGACAAGGGTATGACAGGTATTACAAGGAGAAGGTGACTTTTCAGGACATTCCCCCATGTCCCCACTTTTCAAAACGCTTATAAATCACACAGAGTGGAGTGTATTGAAAATCTGAAATAGCAGAAAGTCTCCTGTAAGGGGTAGGTTTAGGTGTAGGGTTGGTGTAGGACAATAGCACATACAGTTTGTACAGTATAAAAACCATTACGCCTATGGGATGTCCCCACTTTTCACAAAAACAAACGTGTGTGTGTGTGTGTGTGTGTAATTTATTTCATTTTATTTATTTATTTTTTTTAAATAATCTAAGATGTAGGCTACAATCATTACCTCATGTTATATTTTTCCTGGCAAAAAAAAAAAAAAAATCAATACATATAAATGTAACTTTAACTATTTGACACCTCACGCAAAGCCCGCGAAAGAACCGGAGGTTATATAAGCTGCGGTCGTCACGTGACGCCGCACAGCCGGACTCTGAGTGGACGCCGCCTGATGGGAGAGCTTTCACGAGGTAAAGTATTTTTTTGTGTACACAAGTATAAAATCGACGGCCTGTCATTTAAATGTACCATAAGCCTACTGTTCACTGTTCAAACGAGCCGTTCTGTCTTTATTTTGTACGGCCCGCTCTTCAGCGCCGTTAATTACCGTTAATGCCGTTCTGTGTGACGTCATTTGCGCAGATCTGCTAGAATTGAGAAAACCTCCTTTCGTTTCACATTCATGTCGGTCAAATTTTTCACTGCCATTATTCACATACCCCACTGGACAGCACAAATGATGGACTCAGAAAGAGCAGTGTTACTGGTCGCCGCTTTTAATCTATTTACGTCTAATGCATAATGATTTTGTATCGCTGTATTCCACGCTTTTTCGGCGCCATAATAGAAATATGATGGAATTTGTTTGCCTATACGCTGCCGTCGCGTTCTGTTCGTCCTTTCTGGATGAGGGTAAGGAACAGAGCAACCTGATCTCACAGAATTCGTGTAATGTTCACGGACTTAATTAACCCCGAATCTGTGGAGGCATCACGGAATCGCCGAAAATTCCGTGATGGGCTCACAGAAGGCATCAGCCGTGGTCCATGCATCGATTCACTGCCGTGCGTGGAGCACGGCTGATGCCTGTCACTGACTTACATTGGTATCACTTCTGTGAGTCCATCACGGAATTTTCGGCGATTCCGTGATGCCACCACAGATTCGGGGTTAAGTCCGTGAACATTACACGGAATTCTGTGAGATCATGTTGCACAGAGACTGCTGGCAGCTTGTTGTGTTTTCCTCCGAATGCGATGCTTTCTTCCCCTCCATCGTTTCTAATCTCCGTATTATTACCAGTGGCGGATTTAGCAAATTGGGGGCCCAAGGCGAAGGTATGTATGGGCCCCCCCCCCCCATCCAATCTTTAAAAAGAAAGTACTGACTAAATGGTGGATAGGCAGGTAAAGCTAATCTACGGGGAAGTAAAGGTTGGAGAGGAGAAAAAAAACCTTCCCCTTTAAACCCTGCATACACTTTACTCCAAAATGAAGATGGAAAGCAGAGAACACAGTGTAGCACAATACAAACTAACAGTCACGATGGAACCCAACAGAGAATAAGGTTTCAGATAACACGTCTTTGCCAAAATGCCAGGAAACCAGCACTGTTTATTCTTTTTTTTAAGATCAAATCAATATAACCAGCAAGAAAAGTTAGGGTAAACCCCCACAAACAGTCATATACTTAACAAATACTGTCAAGACGAATAATTTACTTTGTATGTGTGAGTGAGTGAGTGAGTGAGGTTGCAGTTGGTATTACTTGAGATTGACATTTCAAACATTCTACAAACAAACCTATGTACATGATAGTGTGTGTGTGTGTGTGTGTGTGTGAGGGAGAGAGGGCCATTGCATAAGCAGACCCATGTACAGGATGCAGGGTATGACAGAAAGTGTGTGTGTGTGTGTGTGTCTGTCTGTCTGAGTGAGTGAGTGAATGAGTAGTGAGTGAGAGGGGGTAAGAGGGGCGAACTGGGGAGAGGTGAGGTTGCATTTGGCTCCAAGCAAATCCATGTATATCCACGTGAGTGTATGTGAGTGAGTGAGAGAGAATGAGACCGTTTTACATGTAGAAATTACATGTTTTTTTTCTGTAGTATTTACTTCACCACAAAATCATTTTTATTAGGGTATGGCTAGGGCTATTACTAGCAGAAGTAGGCATTTGACTCACCAAAGCCCCATCATCGTCATCATCGGTGTCAAAATGGCCATCACTGGACAACTCTTCCACCTCATCTGTGTCAAAGTCGATAACACTGTCGGTGACGGCGGGCGGCAACAACGTGATGTCCTTTTCATTGATTTCTTGGTTAATGTTATCCTCAACTACAACTAGCGCCACTTCACAGCTAGCTGTTGCTGATGCTGCTGTAGCGGCATGTTCAACGCTTTGGGCTGTCTGCATCCCCAACCCCAACAACAGTAGCCGTAAAAAAGTGTGTCATCTTCAGCAGCGTTGCCAAATACTTATCTGTGTCTTTTTCGTTTTTCTCTAATTTGAGCCGCTTGGGTAACATCGTTTCATTTTCGCCTTGCTTCGTCTCTGTTTGTGTACTTCCCAGTCCTCCTGTCACTGTGTGTTTATCTTTCGCGCAAGACCGTCCACGGACTGGTCCATTTCATTATGAAAGTAGGGGTGTATATGTGTAGGGACAGATAACCATGAACTGGACATTTTAACTACTACTTCAATGTTTCAACGTATTTCTTAAGAATATTAATACAATTCACCATGTTTTTGAAGCGTTCATGATGATAAGGTTTTTTTTTTTTGTTTTGTTTTTTTGTTTTGTTTTTTAGGTTGGTTGGGGGCCCCCCTACTTCGACCGCCGTAGGGGGCCCCAAGCAACCGCCTACCTATGCCTCTATGTTAAGACCGCCACTGATTATTACAGGTGCGTGTCACGTTATTCATATGTCACAAGCGCATGCGCACTTTGGTCAGAGCGGCAATACTGCGATTAAGGTGTTTACATGCCTGTATATTCCGATTAAAATCGGTGTACGCCACCCATGTTAATACGATTATGCTTGCTGCGATTATGAGCTTAATCGTATTATTTAGATCAAGTATTGCGCTTACATGAGGTAAAGCATAATCGCAATATCGCCAAAATCTCATTATAATCGCATTAAGAGGGTCCATGTAAACGCACTCACTGACGCACACTGAACGCTCTCTCTCTCTCTCTCAGCGTGTGTGTGGTAGAGCGAGCGAGAGACAGAAGACTCACACAAGCCAATGTAGCCTATCCTTATGAGATAATAATAGTAAAATAATAATATTTCTGCTTTTAATAACAAATAATTACTATAAAAGTAAAACATGTATGCATGTGTATACACCAGGGAAGAAATAAAAGTCATATTCAAGTAAAGTTATAATTATTTTCAAAATGAAAATATTTATTCTTTTTCTTTCTTTTTCAGATTGTCATCCGATTGTTGTAAGTGATCAGTCAAGCAGTCATCCTGCATCTTGGATTTGCCATGTTCAGTTTGTTCAAACATTATCTGATATTGAGTGAGGCTTTTTCTTTTGCTCCCCTTTGTTTGTGTGTCAGTAGCTGCTGCACCCCAAAGCCTCCACACCACAGCACACCACAGCACAGCACAGCACAGGCTTTGGCTTTGTAAGTATATATTTTTTAAGATGACTGTCAAACATTTTCTCAATTTTTTTTTATTTAGGTTCATTAAATATATGTCATGCAGCAGTTATTTATTTATTTATTTAACAGGCTTGCATTATCTGATCTGTTTTAAAAGTTATGTATTTTGTAGTTTGTTAGTGAATTTTAATTATTTAATTACACAACATATTATGTGAATAGTGTAATAATGTTCCTGCTACATTTCTTCTAATATTTTTGTGATTACTTTTTCTTCCTACCTGGTCTTTATGCTAAGTTAGGAAAACCAGCTTCATGTTTAAATAGGCAAACTTGTGCCACATATACCAGACTGACACACACACACACACACACACACACACACACACACACACACACACACACACACACACACATACCAGGACAGCCAGGCACAATAACAGTTTCTTCCCCAGATTTTCAAATAGATGTTGTCAAATAGTTAAATGTAAAATAATCTTAAAAAAATTACCCTTATGACTGGTTTTGTGGTCCAGAGTCACATATTAAGTCCTGTTTTCCTTGAAATTGAACAAGATTTTTCTGAGCCCATTGGCAGATATTTGTTCGTTTTGATCGTGAAATCACTTTATTTTGATCAGTTTCTCAGAAAACAAGACTTTGTATAAAGTGCACTGCAAAACAAGACAGAAATACTGAGGAAGAGCATCGGTTTATTGAAGTGTGATCAGAAGGTTCAGTAAATGTTATTTAGTTACACACTTTGTTAAAAGAATGAAAAAGTAATGGAGATCTGTTGAAAGTTGTATTTTCAAACTTTTAAGTGTTATTAATTTGCATTTAGAGACCATATTGACATGCTGCATTCAGTTTATCCCTTAAATCTTACATTTTTCTTTACCTTCATAAAATCTGCATAAACCCTGCACCTGCTAATATGCATCACTCAAATATGATTAAATACATATTTATTTTTTCTTTCAATAGTGCCAAGTTATAATCACTCCAATCCAAGTCATTGTGAATGGATGATCGACAGGGTCATGTATGAATGTGCCAGAATGAAGGAGTTTGTCTTCACATCAAAAACAAAACATAATAATAATAAATAAATAAATAAAATACATTTAAAAAATACAAAAGTAAAATAAACAAATTCATTACTTAAAAAACATTAACTTATACTAAACACTAAAACTATATAGATATATAAAAATAAAATAAAATGACTAAAACGCACAACAAATTGTAACTAAACATTTAACAAAATTAAGCTCAAAATTAAGTTTGTTAAAGTGCTATAATAACTTAAGCTTAATGGAAAAAAAAAAAAAAAAAAATATATATATATATATATATATATATATATATATATATAAATAAACACACAACAAAATTACTAAAACTTTAAATATTGAAATAAAATATTATTAACTGTTAAGGTCTTTGCACACAGAGTCTGAAATTGTGTCACACATGGAAACCAGAGGCGGACGAAGTACACAACTCCATTACTTGAGTGAAAGTACAGATACTGCTGGTCAAATATTACTCCATTACAAGTGAAAGTTGTAAAGACAGAATTTTACTTTAGTAAAAGCACAGAGGTACTTGCTTTTAAAAGTACTTAAGTACCAAAAATAAATCTACAGAACAGTTAAATGCCTTTTTATTCTCATCTTATTTTTATTGTCTGTGTGCCGTTGTTGTCTCTGTGAACTGGAAGCTTTTGACACTAAAAGTAATTGTTTGTATGTGCAAGCATACTTGGCAATAAAAGCTCTTTCTGATTCTGATGTATATTTTTTATAAATATATATTTATTTATTTTTCTGCAAATACTGCAGTGTGCTGGATGGAGAAACTGAGAAGTTTATAAACAGAAGGCATGGAAGAAGAGAGCAGGTCCTAAAACAAAGAAATTATTCTTAAGGTATGCTCCAAATTTACCATTTACCATTGAGTTCACTGAGATCTGACTAACTGTGTCTATATGTATCCCCTCTTTATCTCTCTTTCCTTTTTTTCTGTCCTCTTTTAGGATAAACCTGAGGTCCTGTGAGTTCTTAGAGGTTCTAAAGTGTTTTTTATGCATTTGTTGATGTCAAATTTTTAATAATAAATTCAAATAAATTCTCATAGTTTTTACATTTATATGGTGTCATTCTATGGTGTGTGTAATATTTGTGGAAACAACATTGTTAAAAAAAATACTGGCTTTAATAATACATTTTTTGTAGTTTTTAGAGAACCAATTAATTACATGAACAGTTTTTTTTTTCCATGTAGGCTATATATATATATATATATATATATATATATATATATATATATATATATATATATATATATATATATATTGTTTTGGTAAATTTTGTTGTTGTTGTTATTAATTAAATTAATATTGGTTTGTATTTCATATACATTTCCATTTGGTATCCAGACTAATTGTATAATCTATGCTGGCGTGATTGTGGCCTGATGCCGGCAGTGTCGGCTCAGTTTCGGCAACCGGACTCGGACCAGCGTACTCGGGCCGATTCTAGCGCGTCATTCACTCCCGTAATTCACAAGAGTCCGGCAACCGCATCCGCATCCCATGCTGGTCACCAGTGTACCACCAGCATCCCATGCTGGTCACCAGCCTACCACCAGCATCCCATGCTGGTCACCAGCCTACCAGCGTACCACCAGCATCCCATGCTGGTCACCAGCGTACCACCAGCATCCCATGCTGGTCACCAGCGTACCACCAGCATCCCATGCTGGTCACCAGCGTACCACCAGCATCCCATGCTGGTCACCAGCATAATACCAGCACCAAAACACAACATATGCTGGTCTTGCTGGTATGACCAGCTTGCTGGTCTATGCTGGTTTTTCCAGCAGGGTACCCTTGGCACGAATCCAAATGTTTCCATATTCGCGACGTATCTGGATGCTAAAATATTATTTATTATAGACTTTGTACTTTCATCGACGTAAAACATCCTTCACATCGGCTATATCAGCACAGTGAGGCGGTGGTCACGCTGAACAGATTGGACAACGGAGCACTCTAACTTTTTATACATTCCTTTAACTGTATTTTATTTTGATAATGAACTGGCTGCAATGTCACAAAAATATGTTGTGTCTGGCGCCAGCGCGATATGGCTATACCAATGCTGGTTGGTTATAAAGATGCAAGATATAATTCAAAACTGTAAAGCTTTTGCAAAACAAATACAATCCGCCGTGTTCTGTGAATATGAACACTGTGCGCAAGTGATTCTGGGATGTGGTACGGTGCGAAGTGTCCATAGATGTACACTTCATTTTCCTGGGAAACGGAGGGCGCATTTGAAGTCGCTTTCAAATTACGGAAGCCGCGGTGACGCAAACGGCCTTGGAATGCGGTCTTCGGAGTCCGCATTCTGAATTGGGACAGCTTACGTCGTGACGCTGTGACGCAATCACACTTCAAATACGGACTTCGGAGTGTGTAAACTTCACATTGGGACAGTCTTCGTAGTGTCGGTGTGATGCATTTGCACTTAAAATGCGCACTCCGATACACTTAGCTTTGGGACACAGCTCTAGATCTGTACAGTGAGTGCACTTTGACCTCACATTAGTATGAGCACACAGTGAGGGCGCTGTGAGGTTACACTTTTAGCTCACTGTGACCTCACATTGTGACCACATCACGAGTATCCTGGGAGCTCATAGTGAGATCACTGTGAGATCAAATTGTTGACTGGGCTGTGCCGTTAACTGGTGGATTGTGACCAAAAAAAAGAAATCATCTAATTGACCTTTCACAGGGAGCTTGATTGACAGGCGATCTGACCAATCACAACGCCGAATCTGCCATATTTGTACGACAAACAAACCAGACCGGAGACTAGATTTACATTGGTGGACTTGAATTTGAAAAATGGTGTGTATTGACGTCTTTCCGCAGTTGAAATAAGATACCTTCTGATGTTTATTTCATGCTATAACTAGTAGAGAGTAAGAGATGATCAGTTCACATGCCACTTGAACTGAGGCGCTACAGCGATCTGTCATGACACATTAAAGAGCCACAAAACGGTATTTAGTGTTTGAAATTCTTTTTAAAAAAAGACAAAATATGAAAGCTGAGTCCTTGTTTCACAAAAGTAACCTGCTCTGTCTTCTCGTTGCTCCACAATGTATTTTTCACTGCATGAGAACATCATGTGTGGCATGAGAGCCACACATAGCAACTACATAGCAACAATAACTATCACCTTGCATAGCTCACCCTGCAGTCTGTGTGGGTCCTAATGCCCCAGTATAGTGACGGGGACACTATACTGTGTAAAAAAGCACCGTCTTTCGGATGAGACGTTAAACCGAGGTCCTGACTCTCTGTGGTCATTAAAAATCCCATGACACTCATCGTAAAGTAGGGGTGTAACCCGGTGTCCTGGCCAAATTCCTCCACTGGCCCTTGTCTATCATGGCTTCCCAATAATCCCCATCCACTTGATTGGCTCTATGACACTCTCCTCTCCACCTGTAGCTGGTGTGTGGTGAGCGCACTGGCGCCGTTGTCCTGTGGCTGCCGTCGCATCATCCAAGTGGATGCTGCACACTGGTGGTGGTTGAGGAGAGACCCCCCACATGATTGTAAAGCGCTTTGGGTGTATTGCAATACACATTAAAAGCGCTATATAAATGCCTCATTCATTCATTCATTCATTCATAACGAAGGGGGGCGGGTCTTTAACTACACACATAAACCAATTTGTTTAGACAAGTACCAGATACGATATCCTGGGATATTTTAATATGACTGAATTTGTATTTAAAGCGATCAACAATTTAATTAAAAAAATTCTAAGTTACTAATTATAATGCTTTTATTTCCACAGTAATTCAAACAGCGAGTAAATTATAGAGAAAGCGAGCAAAGAACATTCACATTAAAGAATATTTTCACTGACTTCAGTTTAGCTTGTTTTTAAGCACTCATAATTCCTCTTATAATCAATGAAGCTGTGCATACACTGTGTGATAAATTAATCTCTTACTTTGTATTTGCACTTTGTTGCTTATGATGAGATCAATCGTGAGTTTCAGTCAGAATTCATACAGCGAGTGTGTCTGAACAAAACTCAGTTTCAGAGATGACTAATCTGAATGCATCTGATTGGCCACTGCATTCCTAAACTCAAGAGAATCATTTGTAATTGGTTATAATGTGCAACACTGTAAAAACGCGTAAAAAGAAATATGATGTAACCATAGCCATAGTTTGACATTTGAGCTTGGGGGGCCAAACCAAAGCGAGTCGATTTGGTCAGTCAAACTTTTAAATACATTTTAGCAACAAACAAACAAATTGACACTGTGTACTATTAAAGTGATTTTACTATGATTACATAGAGCAGCGGTAAGCGTGTGAGGTTGCCACGGCAACCAGATACATTGCGCGTGAATTACTTGTAAAGGCAGCACTGTCTATTTTTGCTGTGCTAGCAATAAGCATGTCGAACATTACCCACTGCTTTAAAACATATCTGTTGGACATGATTCAAGTTAAATGCACAAAAGCAGGCACACAAATATATTCAGTAACATTAAATCTTACTGAAAATGGCTGATTAAGTAGTTTATATTCTGAAATCTATTTCTAAGTTTTGTTCTGTGTACATTCAATTCCATATGGATGTAAATGGTCCTTTTCCTGAGATAAATATGAAACACTGAGCTGCTTGTTGTATGTTGTAAAAAATGCTAAATATCCATTCATGCCATGCAATAGGCAAGCATAAAATAGGCTACTATCTGCCAAAATGCAGATTCGTCATGCAACATCTTACGCAAATAAATATTAAATAATAATAATAATAAAATATTACTCCCATAATCCTTGGACTTCCCTGGCTAGAGAGGCTCAACCCTCGTATTTCATGGACTGACAAAACAGATAATTCAGTAGTCTGATTCCTGTCATCAACATTGTTTAGACCTTGCTCTCCAAAGGACTGTAAACGAATCTACCAATGCACACAAGCTTCCTGTGGAATATAAGGACTTAATCAAAGCCTTTAGCAAAGTCAAAGCATCACTGGCAAGTTTCACTATATATACCACTGGTTCCAGCAGCATTGGAACAGCTCCGATCAGCCAAGTATTTAATCAAGCTCGAACCTCACAGTGCTAACAATCTCATTTGCATCCGTGAGGGTGATGAATGGAAGACAGCTTTCTCCACGACTTTGGGGCACTATGAATACTTGGTTATGCCGTTTGGGCTGGTCAATAGTCCTTCCGTGTTACAGGCATTTATTAAGGACGTGTTCAGAGACATGTTATCCGCTAGGTCACTGTATATATCAACGACATCATAATCTACTCAGACTGTTACGAGGATCATGTCAAACATGTCCGGGCCGTGCTTCAACGTCTCATCACTCATCAGTTATATGCCAAGGCTGAAATGTGAGAGACGATGATTTCATTCCTTGGTTATGTAATCAGTTCAGCAGGGGTAGCCATGGATGATAAGAAGGTGCAATCCATATTGAACTGGCCACAACCTACCACACTCAAAGAACTACAGCATTTCCTGGGCTTTGCTAATTTCTATCAACGATTAATCTGCAATCTCAGTAATATTGCCGCACCCATGACCTACATGCTTAAGAAGTCTCGTGTGGACACCAGCAGCAGTGTCCGCTTTTCAAGAGCAGAAGGAGAGATTCACCACTGCAAGTGGATGCTTCCAGTATAGGCACTGTCTCTGTCCTCTCTCAATGACACGGCAATCCTCCCAAATTGTTTCCCTGTACCTTTTATTCTCACAAAAACTAAGTCCCACAGAACAAAGTTATGATGTCTGCAACTGGGAACTTCTCGCCATGAAAGCAGCTTTCGAGGAATGATGTCATTCGTTCAAGGGAGCAAAATACCCCTTTGCAGTACTAACAGATCATCGCAACCTGGAATATCTTCAATCTGCCAAAAGACTTGATCACAGACAGGCAAAATGGGCTTTGATCTTCACACAATAAAATTTCACAGTGACATATCGTCCAGGCTCTTGGAACTAGGGTTGGGTACTGAACTCGGTACTTTTAAGGGTACAGACCGAATTGCGTCGGTACTACCGAGTACCATTAAATAATTCGATTCCAAATTTCGGTATCTGAGAACGCATTTGGGTGCATAGGAGAGGGAGAGACCGAGAGAGAGAGAGACCCTGTGACACGATGTCTCCACTGCAACTCTTTAAAACACAACACAGAGGGCAAACCAAAATGTTCTGAAGTGTGCTACACTGCAAAAAATGCTTTTCTTACTTAGATTTTTTTTCTTATGTTTGACATAAGATTATTTTTCTTACCCCACTGGCAGATTATTTTGCTTGTTTCAAGCAAAAACTCACTTAATTTTGACATGTTTTTTCTGAAAACAAGACAATAATTTTTACTTCTCTAGAAAATCCTTCTTGATTTAAGAATTTTTAGATATTTTGGCTGGAAACAAGATTAAAAATCTAAGTAAGAAAAGCATTTTTTGCAGTGTAGGGTCATATGGTTTCCGCGAAGATGCGGACAGGATGGCGGAGTCCATTCATAAAAACGGAATTTACTCTGTACCGTGGAACGCCATGGAATTCGTAAATTTTTGGATGAATAAAAGAAGGTCTGTCGCTTAATTCGAATCGCAGTATGAATGTGAATATTAAAACGCAAAAAGACAGTTTAAATATGAATTCTGCATGTTCCACTAGCCTCGGTATGTATGAATGACGGAGACGTGGTTTTGTTTACTACACAAATACTGAAGCACACGTGAACTCGTGGTGATTTTCGGCCTCTGCATCTCACTACATGACGACATGAACACATGAACTTACAGGCTGTGAGAGTCACTTCATGAGAATTTTACCGTTTCATTTGAGAAAACTAGCATCATATCATACTGTATACACACAGAAACTTCACGGCAACCTGTCAAATAAAAGTGCAGTTTAACATGTAACACAAATATATTACTCTTGTATTACTTTTGTACAGTATAATGTACGTCTTTATATATTCCATTTACTGTCAAATTTTAATAAAACAATTAAATGATAAAAAATTATTATTACAACCACATCAACCATTTAATTGTAGAAAAAATACAATTATTATTAAAACTTTTTTAAAGGAATATTCACACAGTTTTTCTACCATGTATTAATTTTAACAGTAAACCTCTGTTTGTTTTCCATTTTCATTTGATTAAAAATAAATAAATATTTCTGATGTACAGATGTACTCCAAACGCTCGCGCTGTTTCTGACATGAAGAACAAACGAATTTTCCAATCATTACAAGCGATGTAACACATCCTGTAGTCAGTCCCAAGCTGTTGCAGCGTTGTAGACACGGTGCAGGGCAAATTGTGTCAATCCAAATGTAAGAAATTAGGAAAATAAAACGACCTCAATATAATGGCGCCAAAGAGACCGTCACAGTAGTATACAGCAATTTTTAAAAATACAGTAAGTCTCTGTATGTGGGGTCTGATGTCACAGAAAATTCCCATGATGCAAAGGGTATTACAGTTATTTACTGTAAAGGGAATTTGCAGTATTATACTGGGTGATATACAGTAAATAACTGTGGAAATTACAGAAATGTCTAACAGTGTACCTATTTAGGAGTCTTAGACCTTTCCAACGATGTATACTTTGTCATGATTAGATTAGGATTTAATTGTAAAATAGTGAAGTAAACGTAGGCGTCCCACAGAGGGGACGGTGACAGTTAAGAGGTTAATCAATTGACAGCCCTAATAAAGCTGCACATGGATTCCAACTCCACTGACACCCGCCATGACGCCTGATTTGGACAGGAAAGACCAAGACAAAGACAGGAAAAGGATGAAAGGGAAAACAAAAAAGTTAGAACTTGATGTCTGACTATGCCTTTATGTTCAATACTGAAACTAAAAACACCCCACAAATCTGCTTAACCCTTAAAGGGAAGACTTATGATCCAAACATTTGAGAGGCTGTGGGGAGAGGCAGTGACACATTTGTGTTTCTTTTTTGTTATTGCTGAATACTGTAGAACTTTCTTCTCCTGTGTCATATTCTTTATGCAATTTGTTTGAGTTTAAATTTACAAATTTACATTTCCCTCAGCTTGGGGCGTATTCATTTCACTTTTGGTCTGAAAGGGCTTTTACATTTGTAACAGAAGAACTTTGTATATTAAAAACAAACAAGCAAGCCCTGCCCAGATTTAAAAAGTAACTCAAAAGTAACATAACACATTACTTTCCATAAAAAGTAACTAAGTAACGTAATTCGTTACTTTTTTAGGGAGTAACGCAATATTGTAATGCATTACTTTTAAAAGTAACTTTCCCCAACACTGGTTGCTGCATCAACTCAATTTGAGGCTGGAATACACAACACATCTTTTTGCCCAGATTTTTGCCCTGATTTACAGTCTGGACAAGTTGGTGCTATTTGCTGATAGTCAGAGCCAGTCTGCAGTTCTGAATTGAGAGATTTCACAGTAAAAACTAAAAAGCATTGTGTATGATGGTCATATATTCCGATTTCTTAGCTCCATTCTATGATTCTACCCTGAAGATATCAAAAAATGTCTTTATATCTTGAGCCCATTTCATCTTATAGCCTTTAATATACATTCACAGCAACAAACCATGATGTACTGTTTGCCAGTCAGCTGCAGGCAAGAATATCTGTATAATACCCGGAGAAAGCTATCTGTTAGCATTCCCATTCATCTCAATAGCAGTGGTGGAAAGAGTACTGAAAATTTGTAACAAGTACTGTTACATTGCTGAAATAATACTCAATTACAAGTCAAAACAGTACTTAAGTAAAAGTACAAATTACTCATCTCAAAAACTACTCAGAGTACTAGTTACTAGTTATTTTTTAGTGGCAAAGAATTACCAAAAAATATTAATTCATATCTTCGCTTCTGGGTCCTAACGCTCTACCAGAAACCCCAAGAAAACAACACACTGTGCTAATATACACCCACAATGTCATGTAATACTGAACAATGATAACCCTAACCTTTATCTCCATACTGAAAACCCAGATGGCCAGACAGTGATTCAGCTAAAATATTAGTGTCTGAGACACTGTGAGCACGCAGACTGCAGCAAATTTTTTAATGTTTAGCTTAAATATGTAATATTAATTAAATAGTGGCCATAAATGGCTGTTGAGATAGTATTCTCAAGTGAAATGAGTAGAGACCCAGAAACTGCAGTCCTTTCATCATGACTTAACAGGATTCTCCCCAAGCCGTCAAACTGATGTCATCAGAGCGAGAACGCCATTCCAGAGCGGAAGCAAAATTTCAGGTTTTGATTAAATATTACGACGGCAGACATTTCCCCGGTGTATTGACTTGCACAGTTTAATTATTCACCACAAGACTAGTAATGTGAACTAAAAAGTAAGTAGGGTCATTTTGATTTCATGACGACTTCAATCATTTTCAATACCATTGGCAAAACTACCACATACTGTATACTGCCATATAGATATTTTAATATTTCAGATTGTTTTGTCCATCCATTTTTTCAAGGCAAGCATTATTTCAAGCTTAGAGTGGTTTAATCCAAGTCTTCAAAAAGACGCGTTCACTTTATATCATGAACACATTTTAATATAGGCTTTTATTTACATAGCCTAGATATAAACATTGATCCATTACCATTACAAAAATCTTAATCTTAAACATTTGCTCATTCTGTGTATTTGTGTCTTTAAAATAGGGTAAATTTGTTGCAAAAGCTTACAGCAAAGAAGCTTGATTTCAAATTTGATTTCAAACTGAACTGAATTTACAAAAAAAAAAAAGACTAGTACACAGTCAGTAATAAAATTATAAAACAAATTAACTCAATTCAGTTGAGGTATTCAAAATATGACAACACTGAATTTTTATAAGCAGTGATTTGAGAGCCATGTATGTTATTTATTTAGATAAATGGAACATCAGATGGCTTTGACCTGTAATGTCTGTACAATGTAGTGCAGTTACACAGACTAGGATATTTATATGTACAAATCAGACAAATATCCCATTCCGAAACATTTCTAGCATAAATTTACATTGCAAAGAAATTAAAGTTCCATCATTCATATTGAAAGACTTTCTGGTGCATTTCACTTACAGTCAATAAAATGTCCAGTAGCATTTTTATCGGTCAGGCGTGGATCCATCCTGAATGATAACTTTTGACAAAGTTTAATCTAGGAGCAAAGAGAAGTAATTTCTACTATAAAAGCATGGAGAGATCGCGATTGCACACAGTCTGAGTGCGCACAAGCAATATCGGCACTGGACCGGACCATATACGTCGCGGCGACGTCCCAAATAACGTTCCTGCGACGTAACTTTGTGATTCCCATATTCGCCGTGGCGACGTTATAGTGGTACGCCGCTGAACGTGCTGAGAACGCCTAACGACCAAACCGGCACGCGTCGTGAGGACGCCACTCTACCGTACCATATTGGTCGCAGCGACGTGCCAAATAACGTACCAGCGACGTAACTTTGTGATTCCCATATTCGTCGTGGCGACGTTATAGTGGTACGTCGCTGGAACGCACTGAGAACGCCCTAACGACCAAACTGGCACGTCGTGAGGACGTGACAGTACCGGATCATATTGGTCGCAGCAACGAACCAAGTATGTCCTAAGGACTAAAATACCACATTCATTTTTAAAAAAAAATATTTACACCTCACCTTTAGTCCGGGTCCTGAGAATGTGTTCCGACCATTACCTTGAAATACATATAGAACTAATAAACTCATATTTGGTGCAAAAAGAAACCTTATAAAATCTAACAGTAATTTAATTATAAGGGATTTATAGTAAATACATTCATTACATACATGCAGTGCAAACCAATTCAAAAACATTAATTCTAATAGAAAATAGACAAAACACAATGCATTCATTCATGAATCAACATTTATTCAGTGCTACTTTCTACAAATACTAAACCAAAACATTCTGAACATTACAACTGTTCTTTAACCATTTAGTGTTACCAATCATGAGCACAAAAAACTGACCACATCAATTCATAGATTGCTATGCCATATAATCAACTGAGAAAGTTTGTGTCTCATTAAGGGTGGGCATAGTTAAATAATGATGTTGTCAGTGAAAATTATCAATAATTATCAGTACTCGGGGGATCACGTGACCCTTCGACGGCGATGCAAGCTTAGTCTTTCGCTCTGCTCACTTTGCCACATATTGTATGATCCTGTCAGTAAAATTTGAACCACACTGCATTGGACCCATCATGAGTGCTAAGGCAGACAAAGGGGATCGGAAAAGAGAGATTGAGCAATCGCCAATGAAGAAAAAATTCAGAGATTCCGCCATCTCCAGAGAAGACCTCGACGATGCTATCGCTAGCCGTATTGAACTAGCATTTAAAGAGCAGCAAAGCACTTTGAATTCGGTTGTGAAAATGGTGGGGCTGCCAGAGGGGGCTGAGGGATCCGACGCGGCTGGTTTCCTCAGAGTTCATCTTCCCAAGTGGATTCCTTCCTTGAGGGGCCGTGACATTGAGATTGACCGGGCGCACCGCGTGTATGACGGAGGGAGAGGCTCCAATCGGCCGCGCACTCTTATCTTCCGTGTACTGAGATGGCATGACAGATCTGATATCCTGAAGGGTGCTCGGCAGGCCTATCCGGTGAAATGCGCACAGAACAATGTCACACTACTATTTTTTCCCGACTTTAGTCCAGCTACAGCGATCAGGAGAAAGGCATTTGGTCCGGTTTTGAAGATGACAGCGCTTGGCCTCCAGCCCTTCCTCATCTATCCGGCGGTGGTTAAACTACGGCACAAAGGGGAACAGAAAAGCTTTGATTCCCCTCAGAAAGCGGAGGATTTTATCAGCTCCCTGTCTCAGCAGAAGACATATGCCGCAGCTCTGCGGGCGGCGACGGGGAACGGCGGCCGCTGTCTCCGGTCCAACGGAAGGAACTTGATGGCCAGGATGGACATGTTCCTAGCTGCCCAGTAGGGGATGGTGGTAGGATGGACATGGACGCTAACTATTTTTGCTTTTTCTTCTCTCCTCTCTACTACCGAGATATTGTCCCTATATATCCGTACAACGATCTCGTTGCTGGTAAGACTGACACTCCTTTTTTCTCTCTCTCTCTTTTTGGAGGGACTAATTGAGAGTAGGTTTAATTAAAAATATTTGTTGGCTGTGTGGGCCTTTCGGGAGACATGTCTTGCATTGGAGTGGATCGGTCACGAACCATCACTATTTTGTTGCTCTGTCAGACCTATGTTCTCGTAATGTGCGGTCTGAGTTGTTCCTTGTTTATGGTTGTTGGTTGTTCAGGTTTTTATGTTGTTTTTACTTTTTACAACAGACATTTATACTGTTATTTATTTTATCTTATTTCTAAAGGGATTTTTCATCTAGGAGGTTTGGTATCTAAAATGCACATCAGCGTTTACATGCTACTTACAGAATGGAAGTGCTTCTGTTTTTTTCATTTATTGATTACAATTTTGGTATTATGAATATTCAATGCATACTCTAAATATTTTATCACTGAATGTGAATGGTTTAAATTCTGCTGTTAAATGAACCCGTGTGTTAGAATATTTACACCGTAAGTCTATTTCCTGTGCCCTAATTCAAGAGACGCATTTAAAACAATCCGACGTGGCACGTTTTCAGAATAAATATTATAAATTAGCGGCTTTTCCTGCGCTCAAAATAAAACTAAGGGGGTGCTTATCCTTGTTAATCGAAAGTTAAATTTAACAATTGAACACCTTGGTAGTGATGAGAAGGGTAGATTTGTTTTATCCGATGCAAAATATATAATAATAGGTTAGCATTGGTCTCTATTTATGGTCCGAATGAGACAGACAGTGCGTTCCTTACACAGATTTCCAAAACATTACTTGAGCGGACTGACTGCCCATTAGTTGTGGGTGGTGATTTTAATGCTGTCATAAATCCTGCTTTGGTTAAATCTCAATCTGATACATCAGCCAATCCATCTTCTAAATTACTGAATAAATTCATCACGGAGCTCAACTTAATCGATCTTTGGAGAATTCAGAATACTAAAGCTAAGGACTTCACTTTTTTTCCTAATAGACATAAGACTTTCTCTAGGATAGACTACATATTTCTCAGCCCATCTTTAATTTCGAATTCCTCCATTTCTATATTACCAATTTTATTATCTGATCATTCTGCTGTGTTGTGCAGTGTTCCTCTCTCCGATGTTAAAGCCAAGTCCCCTAGATGGCGCTTTAACATATCATTATTAAGTAATCAGACTTTCATTACTTCACTAAAAGAATATATTAAGGAATTTCTTGAAATCAATATGCCCTCTGATGTGGATCCTCAAATAATGTGGGAATCGACTAAGTGTGCCATACGAGGATTCTGTATATCTTTCTCTTCTACTCTTGCCAAAGCGAAAACTCACCAGTTTACACAATTAGAAAATAAAATCCAATCATTGCAAAACCTACAAAACAACATTTTACTGATCAACAGGCTACACGGTTGTCCTCTTTAAAAGAAGAATATGATTTACTTTCACACTCAAAGGCGGAATTTATTTTACATAGGACTAGGCAAAAATATTATTTTGAATCAGAGAGACCTAGTCATTTATTGGCCCTTAGGTTGAAAGAATGTGAGTCTAAGGCATATATTAGCGCAATAAAATCATTGGATGATCAGGTCACCACGAACCCTGCGGCAATTAATGACATATTTAAAGGTTTTTACATTAATCTGTATAAAGCCGAAACAGATTTTGATGAACCAATTTGTAAGCAGTATTTAGATAAATTGGAACTGCCTCGAATCTCACAGGTGGATAAAGAATCTTTGGAGGCCCCATTAAGTTTGGAGGAGCTGCACGTCTCTCTAAAAAGCCTTCAAAAGGGCAAATCGCCAGGTCTAGATGGTCTCCCCCCTGAATTATATTTAGAAATTTGGGATTTGGTAGGGACACTTATGCTTAATTCATTTAATTTTGCAATTGAACATGGGGTATTTCATAGAGATCAAAAAACATCACTGATTTCATTACTTCTTAAAAAAGGGAAAGACCCATTAGATTGTTCCAGCTACAGACCGATTTCGCTTATCCCATGTGATCTTAAAATCTATGCTAAAGTTTTTGCTTTTCGTATGGAGAAGGTAATTCATAGTTTGATCAAGGAGGACCAAACTGGTTTCATCAAGGGGCGCAATGCATCTGACAATATGCGTCGACTCCTTCATATTCTTGACTTTGCAGACTCCCACCCGACCCCTTGTGCGGTCTTTTCACTTGATGCAGAAAAAGCCTTTGACAGGCTAGAGTGGAATTATATGTGGGCAGTTCTGCAATGTTTCGCTCGTGAACACTTCATTTCTATGATTAAGACATTATACCACTCACCTGCAGCATCAGTCATAACTGGTAATATTATTTCCCCCCCATTCCCTTTGCAGCGAGGAACGAGGCAGGGATGTCCGCTTTCCCCCTTATTGTTTTGTCTATCTCTTGAACCCTTAGCACAAGCCATCAGGAAATCTGAAGTATCGATTAAGATTCATGATCATAACCATAGTATTTCATTATACGCTGATGATATTATTCTATATTTAGACCACTTTGATGTTTCAGTCTCTAGTATAATTAAGGAATTTGATAATTTTAGTAGCTTATCAGGATATAAAATAAATTGGAGCAAATCTGCTTTAATGCCAATTAACAATGTTAAAGTTAATTCTTCTATTCCTCATTTATCCCTATTAAGGAATCTTTCATCTATTTGGGCATTACCATACATAAAAACATTCATAAGATTGCCAGAGACAATTTTAATAATATTTTAGTTAAGGTCAAAATGACATTCAAAGATGGAAGAATCTTAAAGTATCTCTTCAAGGAAGAATCTCCACTGTTAAGATGAATTTGTTACCTCGATTTAATTTTTTTTTCTCTATGCTACCACTTTCTCCCCCTCCAGGTTACTTTAAGGAGATCAACTCCATAATTTCTAAATTTATCTGGAATGATAAATGCCCCAGAATTAAGCTTACCACATTACAACATCCTAATAGCGCAGGAGGACTGGCTGTACCAAATTTTGAACTGTATTATTGGTCGTTCCAGCTTAAGGCTCTTCATAATTGGGTTGATCCTCAATCTACAGTTTCTTGGAGAGTGATTGAAGCTGACAAGGTTAAACCAAATAGACTCCAAGATATGTTATTTACTGGCACAGGAAAAAAAGGGGATAATTATAAATTTGGTCCGGTTGTGGCCAACTCTATTAAAATCTGGAAAACGGTGGAACGTCGGATAGGAGGAACCTTCAAATTTTGTAACAGTACACCTTTATGGCACAATTTTAATTTTGTATGCGGAAATCGTCCATTTGTCCAACCCTCTTGGTCCTCTTTGGGTGTAAACACATGCGGTGATATATATGATAACCAGGGCTTATGTTCATTTCAGACATTAAGAACCAAATTTTGTCTACCAGCATCCGCATATTTTGTCTTTCTTCAATTACGTTCTGCTCTCAAAGCGTATGGAGTTCCTTGGGCATCTCCCATCCCACATACGCGCTGCAAACAGAGTAGGGCTGGGCAAATAAATCGATTTTTCGATAAATCGTTTTTTTTAATGAAGTCGATTCGATATCGATTCTCAAAGGCCGCGAATCGATCTTTTCCCGAATTTATTTCAGCACACATTTAAAACAAGATCTGATTAATGTGATTCTAATCATTAGTCTTCTCCACTAGATGTCGTCACCCTTATTTACCGATGCGCGATGTTACAACAGAAAGACTGTCATTCATTCAGTGCTTATCATGGCGGAGATCCTGTTGACAAGAACCAAGAACAAAGTCATACGCGTGATTCATAATGCTCAGGTGAAATGCTATAATAATACTATAAATCTGTGGAAACATTTGATATCACGCATAAGGCGCCATGATTTCCGCAATGAATGAATGAATGAATGGCGGATGGCGCGACGCACTCTTTTGTTTACTACACACTTAATAAGCGCGGACAACGCTCGCGGTGTTTTCATCTTCTGCCGTCTCACTATATGATGACATTAACACACTGCTGCTCAGAGTCATTTCATTAACATTTTATAGTTTAATTTGAGAAAACTACAGTCATATCACATGATACACAGCAGCTGCAAATTCCTCACGGCAACCTGTCAAAATAAAAGTTTAATTTAACATTAAGAGCAGTCTTAAGACTCAATGCTTCTACTACTAATAAATATTAATTAATCTTTATTTTTAAAGGAATAATCCCATTTGTTTTCTTTTTAATTTTAACAGTAAACCTCTGTTATGCAGCACTTTGTTTGCCAAAAAATAAAAGGGTTTAATTTTCATTTGATTAGGATAAATTAAATTAATGGCAAGGCAAGGCAAGTTTATTTATATAGCACATTTCATACACAGTGGTAATTCAAAGTGCTTTACATAAAAGGAAGTGTAATGTTTTATGCCTTCATCTGATTACCAGAAAAATTAAGAACATTTTATAGGGCCCTATTATTGTTTAAGAAAGGACCCTATACAAAAAAAGAATAGGTTTAAAATACAGGCCTGTGGGTCTTAATTTCTTATTAATTCAATATTTGTAAACTGCATTTACTGTTCATTTTTTTGAAATATCAATAGCTTTTGTCTTAAAACTATATTCACTGAATGTAATCAAAAAAAATCGAGAATCCAATCAAATCGAGAGTTTGCGAATCGAAATCGAATCGAATCGGGACATCTGAATCAATACCCAGCCCTAAAACAGAGGATGTGTGAAACAGGCATTACAAAGTACTTGCCTTTGAAGTACATCAGAACATCGAAATCCAAAATCATTCCAAACATATGCTGTGCTTTTTACCGTTGGTACATTTTACCAATATTTACCATACTTTCAAAACAAAAATTAAAATAGGAAAAATATGCAATATGAAAATAATTTAAGAAAAAATGTTTTACAGAGAGAGAGAGAGAAAAAGAGGAAAAAAAACAAGCCTTTTCCAAAAGGTACA
The DNA here is from genome assembly GCF_012432095.1 of Onychostoma macrolepis. Classification (NCBI taxonomy): domain Eukaryota; kingdom Metazoa; phylum Chordata; class Actinopteri; order Cypriniformes; family Cyprinidae; genus Onychostoma; species Onychostoma macrolepis. The sequence goes on from NC_081169.1 coordinate 4,837,620, forward strand.
TCTGGAAAAAGGGGGGTCGTCTTATAATCAGGGTTGTCTTATATTCGGGTCAATACGGTATATATTTTTATACATTTGTTATTTTTCATTAAAATGAAGTTGTCTATTTAGCAGAATGTGTTTAACACACAAATGAGCGAATGATCAGGTCAACACACAGAAGTATAGAAATTCTACATTGATTTTTTAATTTTTTAACTGCACTGGTATCGGATCGAAATTGGCAGATACTCAGAATTTTCGGTATCGGATCAGTTCTGAAAAATTGGTTTCGTTGAATCCCTAAATCCAACCCTGTGGATTACCTGTCTCTCCTCCAGAGCCTTTAGTCGTGTGGGTCCAGGAAGGGTGCTTATATGTCTGGATACCGCTGCACAAATCTTTCAGCCACGAGAAATGCAGTTCCAGCATGTCTTCAAATCCAGGACAACAGAATGGTCAGGATGATCTGAAACATATAACCTACTGAAATCAATTTAAATGTATTTTGTCTTGCCTGAGTGATGCTCAAACAACCAGGTTTAGTTTTTCACCCAGGATTTGCTGCTTCTTATGGAACAGTCTTCATGATGAATGATCTCTTGATCCTGGATCCTTGCATCTTATTGCACCTTGCACCTGGATCTTGAAACCCATCTCTACTCGTAATAGTCGTCTTGTTGCTGCTGCCCAGACTGTCTCTCCACCTGATGATTAAAGAAAAACAACAACTTAGATTTACAGCAATGAATAAAACATTTATAATACTATGTTGTAACAAATGAGCATCTTTCCTTATAAGCAACTCACTGAATCATTGACTCGACTGGTGGCAGTCAGGACCTAAAAAAAGTGAACCATTTGTTTATTAAAGATTTGTTGAAACTAAAGTATCAGATCTATTTGAGAATTAAACTAGCATAAAAAGCATGCATGTAAAAAACACCATTAACACCATTAAGGAGCAGATGACACAATTTACAGGCCTGTCACTTGAGGGGGAAAGGCGGAAATTATTAATCCCAGACACTGAATATGATTTCGGCAGCCTCGGTCTAATTAAACTTCATACAGCGGTTTATATTCAAGTTTACAGTATGGCTAGCATTAGCATCATCGACTAGCGCGAATGGCAGGCAGTCAAACAAACGAATTAACTTTACTACGGTTAAAGTTTAAAGAATTTGAAAGTGAATAATGTACCCAGACAGCAAGCCAACATTGAATAAACATTGTTTTTCCATCTGAATCATCATTATGGTTGATGTTGAAATTTCAATGCAAAATAAATGTTGAATCACCATTACCATATCGATGAAAACCTGATGTTATTAATGTTGATGGCAACAATATTGGAACAACATTGATCTATAGTTATCTTTATGATTGATTAAGCATTGATATTTGGTTTACCGGGCGATCGCTGAATGTGTTGAAAAGTCATTGATTTATAGTTGACCGGGAAACGACGCTGTTGTTGAAGAGTCATCGGCATATAGTTGACCGGGAGATATGATTGAAAACGCATCGATATATAGTTGACTGGGAAATATGATTGAAAATCCATCGATTTTTGGTTGACCGGGAGATCAACACCAACCTACTGCACCGGACACAGCTCATTTCTGGACCTTGGCACAAGCGTGCAGGTAAGCTTGCTTAATGTTCGATATGAATGAATTGTACCAAATCAAATACTGTTAGGTTGATCGTTAACATGATGGTTAATGTAGTAACCGACGCAGTGCTGCAGTCACTGAAATAGATTTTTGTTTTACCAATGTGTCAAAATCTGCCAAAAGTACTTGATCTCTTCTAGGTTATAAAGTTAGCAAAACCTCATTGGTCCAGTCTATTTTTGTGACAGCTAGCTCAAAATACATGTCTGTACCCATTGGTAGTGTCGTGAAATCTATTAACACAGCACCGCTATTTCTTCTGACTGCCGGAGAACACCGGCGGAACCAACGCTAGCATAGTGCTCTACCCACAGCAGTGACCGCGGCGGGCCAGAATTACACAAAAGACATGGTTTACCTTTACTTTATTCAATGCAGAACTGTCTCGAGTTGTAACGTTAACTGGAAATGCCGATTAGACCATCTCGTAATAGCCTACAAATCCAAAATATGAATAATCCTCGAGCAGGGCTGCGATGTGCGATACAGTTTTGTAACTCCATTGTGTTTGTTTTCAGAAATGATAACAGTCATCTTATACTAGTGCTTATGCGATATCACGATTTTTCAGACATTATTGCACATGTGACAGAAAATTACGTGATGTGACGTGATATAGGTATCTTGTACTTAAATATAGTGAACGGAGTCCATTATTCATGAATAAAAATTGTTCAGTCTTTAGAAAAACCTTTGCAAGCCCAGTTTAAAAGAACATGTTATCATCTGCTTTGTGGGGAAATAATCAGGGCAGTGGATGATTCTGGATTAAATTGCTGTTTACTGACACTGTGATTTACTTTTTGTCCTTTTTTTCAGATCATTAATCCACATCGTTTTTCAAGTAAGCAAGTCTTTAGTATAATAAGCCTCATCTGAAGTGGCTGCGCTACGCCCCAGACCGGCGGGAGGAGCTGGAAGACAGACGCAGCAGGAGTTAGCACTTTAAAAGAAAAAAAATGAAATAATACAATAAAATGATTGTTTAATTTTTAAAGAATGCGTGGGGTGTCATTTGTGCTAGTCTAGGTTATAGCCTAAAGGTATAGTTTCTATTTTCTATATTTTGCTAGCCCATCCTGGCTGTCGATAAAGCAGGATTATAGCCTAATAATAATGTTTTTAATATTATATTAAAATTACAGACCTTCAGATTAAACCTGTGGTATACTAAAACACCATTGAAGTTTTGTTGATATGCTGGGATTTCAACATTGTTTCAATATCCATTGTAATCGAAATACCATTGAAATTCTGTTGATCTCTAGGTATGATTTAAACGTTGTTTCAATGATAATAGAGGGTGCAACATGATGGAGAATCAACATCAGAGTTCGACGTTGATTCAATGATTTTATCGTTGACAGCGGGATGTTGATTTAACATCGTTTCAATTACTATTTGCTATCTGGGTAAAGTTTATCGTGTTAAATTTCAAATAACTAAAAGAAAGGTATAAAATTGTATCTCAATGTTTTAACGGTTTTAACTCAAGTCAAGACATCAGTTTACTGTACAAAAGTAATCACTACTCAATAGAAATATAAAATTGATGTTTAAATTTATGGAAAGTTATAGGTTATAGCCTATTCTGTTTTTAAGTAGCCTCCGTTGGCGAGGCTACTCTACATTCATTTTGTGGTCAAAACCTAATTTAGTGCTTTATAGGCCTAGGTCAGTGCAAACATAAAATATTTGATCTATTAGGCTACAACTTCAATGAAATGCTGCGCTATGCACAGCTAAAATATCAGAAAATGAATAACTGGTGAACGACAAGAAGTTCAATAAAAAGGTTGTTTATTGCTTATTTCTCCTATTACTCCGTTTGTGTGGATGGAAGCGGGACACGTCTCCTCGTTGCCCGATCCCCCGCCAGGTTGAACCACCTGATTGCGTGCTTGGTGACCTCCGCGTCCGTGGCTGACCGTGTCACCGTGTTTTTCCTCACAGCACCTGTAATCAAACAGACAGATATGTTTATGGTATGTAGCATCCAAAGCCAAGTATCCTTACACAATACAGTATATGAGATAGGCATTAAGGAGATTAAATTAAAAAAGAAACATGACTTACAAAGTTATAAACAGGGTTGTGGTGGTTAAAATAAGAGGTGGGTAAACTATGAATTCGTGATCAGGGTAAGCTGTGCTGCGCCTTTCGCTATTGGCTGTTTAAAAAAGACATCCAAAATGTTCAAACAACATCAGTGGTATTAAATGGTTCCTTGATCAGAGCACATATTGTATGTGGATAAATCAGTGTGGTTTTGTAATGTTTTAAGTTTGTCAGGGTCCTACATCTATTTGGAGGTAAACTCTTAACATTACATAAACTCTTAACAGGTGGATAAACTATTTCTGACATTGAGCGGTGGGTAAACTCTAGGGCTGTGACGGTGGCAGATTTTTACGCGGTGTTGTGTATTAAGTGTTGTGGGCGTTTGCGATTAAGTGAACTTGAAGACGCTTGTACAAACGCAGATGGGTGACATGAATGGAAATGATTCCAGATCTCCCAAAAAGGTCCATCACTCATCACGAAATAAATTTGCTAAATGCAGAATAAACTGTATATTCCTGCGCTCAAACCTGCCAATCTAAAGGAAATGCAGTGCATGGCGTTTGAGGTAATTAGTGAATTAGCATAGATTTATAGTCTAAATAAAACAATCTGCAACTGTATATTATTACACTTGTATAGAAAACTTTGTATTATGCTTGTTATAGAGTGTGTGACGTCACGTGCACTACCGCCGGTGGCAATAGACAACAGCGGTGACAACCGACCATCGCGGTGATGCGGTTGTCATGACGACGTCACAGCCCTAGTAAACTCCATTTACTTGCCTTTAGTCTCCACCACAGCCCTGGTTAACATTACATTAAGTCATTTAGCAGATGCTTTTATCCAAAGCGACTTAACATTCTCAAGCTACATGTTGCAGCAGAGACCTTAGTGTTAGGTTAACCATTCCAAAACCAACACTAAATTAAAATACAACTCGCATGGTAATTTACAACCCACACAAAACTGCATTCCATCAGTGTGTATTATTATTATTATTCATTTATTAAGACAAATGTACACGAGCGAAGCTATCGCAACCACCAGGCAGCCAATACGTTTTTGTGCGTTTACTTTGATAACATGATGGGCCTGTTACCCACACCTGGGGTGCGTTTCTCTTGACATGACAATCCACTGTGATTCCAATCCCCAAACTTCGACCATAGTTGCGCTCTTACGCACAAGTGCAGGTACGCCACTGTTTCACCTAAGATTGTGCCGAAGTTGCTACTTGAACCCTCTATAGTGTGGAAACACATGAACACTGAGCAGTGTGGGGACTTTACTGTGAATTATTACATGAATCTTACCTGTTTCATTCACGTATGACTGATGCATATGAATCACATTAAGTTTATTGATTTGTTTGTTAAAACTATGTAATCTAAATGGATGGAAAATTGTTATGCAATTGAATTACATAAAATGTAAATTTAGACCGAATCATTTTTTTGAGTGTATTTTCCTACTAAATACAGGTGCATCTCAATAAATTAGAATGTCGTGAAGTAGTTCATTTTTCTTGTAAGTTATTTCAAAAGTGAAACTTTCATATATTTTAGATTAATTGCATGTAAAGTAAAACATTTCAAAAGTTTTTTGTTTTAATTTTGATGATTAGAGCTTACAGCTCATGAAAGTCAAAATCAGTATCTCAAAATATTAGAATATTTACATTTGAGTTTGAATAAATGACCATCCCTACAGTATAAATTCTGGGTATCTCTTGTTCTTTGAAACCACAATAATGGAGAAGACTGCTGACTTGGCAATGATCCAGAAGACGAACATTGACGCCCTCCACAAACTATTGACTTTGAACGTATTTAATATTACTTTGAATTATATACACTTACTGAAAAGCAAGGTCTTCGTTGCCATCCTACTGAAGGGCTTTTTGTTATTAACACCCTTCCAGTTTATCTGAGGAGACACCTCATCTGTGAAGAGCCTGCCCAGGATGTTCCAGGTCACCCTCTTCACATCCTGGCCTCCAATGGTGGCTAAAGAAGAAATCTAAAAGACAAAGACATCTTTTTTTAAATAGACAGCAAGGTAAACATTTCTAAGCTTAAGTTGCATTTAAAGGTGCATTCAAAATTTTTTTGTTCCTGTTGAAAGCGTCCAGAAATGTAGAAAAAGATAGAAAACTTCTGTTTCTTCTTTTTCTGTGAAGAAAAAAAAATCCTGTTCTCTTGGATTATTATTTTTTCTAAACATGTACTTGGCTCACACCCTCATGGACCTGTCAAACCAGGGATATTGTTGCTCACTGACAGAATCTTGCCACTGGGAAAAGGCATTTCAGAACAGGCCTGTTCAGGGCTGCTTCAATAGAATATTTGCAATAATCATGGACAATCAATAAACCTAATGGCACCATTCATATTAAGTAAGGAAACTCACCACTCTCTGTCGAGCTGGGCCATTTGACGGTTCCTTTAAAAACATTTCAAATGCCTCCACTGCCTCCAAATGTTCCAGGGGGAAATGGATATTGTCGGGCATCTCAACATCTGGCCCGGGTGCTGTTCAGCCTGCTGCTGAGGTAGTTCACCCTTGCCACAAGCTGGTCTTGTTGCTGTTTAATGGTTTCCAGCAGGCTAAGGATGTGGACCTCAGCCGCTGTTGACAAACATGAAATATAGCTAAAATGTAGTGTATAAAATATATCACGTTACAGTGTTTATCCTCATTACTCATAATACTGACATTAGTTATTGACAGTTTTGTTGTGGCACAGAATGACCCTCCAGTATTTGTCAGTTATTGCTCACCAGAGCAGGGAATGGTATCGGTCATTCTTCCCCCTCGCCATGTTGGTCTGTAGGTCAGGCTTGAACAGGGCTCCTCTGTTCGCCGCATGTTGAGGGCTGGTGCGGGGGGTGGAGGGAGTTGTGGAGGGCCTGCCGTTCCTGGCCCATAGTGAGGTGGGCGGTGTGCAAGAGGGTGAAATTTTATTAAATGGTAGTCATCTGTTAACCATGACTGATAATACACATGGGGCCTTTCTATTCACTAATATTTCAGAAATCAGTCCCTACCTTGAGTAACTCTCTGCATGTTAAATGCAGGTGCAGGTAGTTGAGGTGGTGAAGGGTGTTGCTGTCCTGCCCCATGGTCAGGTGCTAAGGGAGAGAAATTGGTATTAAATGGTTGTGATCTGTTTACCATGGTAGGCTGCGAGCTACAGGGCCAAACAATGGCAAACAAAAAAATCTCTGGTCATGCTGAACATTAATTTGTATGTTTCAACATTTTGGTACACTACCTATTTCAACCCCATGAATGGATTGACATTGAAAATCTGAGATGGTAATGCAGATGCAATCTATTGATTTGAAACCGTGACCTTTGCTGTGTTAATATCGATGGGGCCACTGTATTCAATATTATTTCGAGATCAGTCTTTACCTAGACAGTTTTCTCCAGGTTGAGGAGTAGTTACTCTGCTGCCTGGCACTCGGCGAGATGGTGGAGCTGGAGGAATGGATACAAGGAGAGGGAATATCTTTAGCACTAAGAATGTTAACCATATCTCTAAAATAATATCAGGATTTGTTATTTTGATGTTAAGAGATTATTTCTTACTCTGCCAGTGCAATTGGCTTGAGCTTGAGGCTTCAGCTGATACACCAGGCAAATTGAAAGGTCGTGACGACCTCAGAGATGCAAAGTCACCATTTTCTGGCTCTTCTTCACTCTCATCGAGTCCCCAAAACGATGGCTGTTAAGTAACCATAATCATTATGGTTATTGCAATCGCAAAATTGCCAAATATACATATAGTGCAAGCATCTCTGGTCTATTTTTGAATGCTACGGGAAATAACCTTCATATTACTGTAGAAACATAACAAAAACAAGATAGAACACTTACACTGGCTTCCTGACTCTTTTCTCTGGCAGCTCACCCTCCTGCTCTGCATCAGACTGTAGCTCAGAGGTGTTGCAGCCGGTCTGATATTGATTCATAAGCCTAACGGCGTCTTTGTAGTTGTCTAAAAAAATTAACACGAGTTTCATTCCTCAATTTCATGTGCATTTTCAGAACATAGAATGAATAGGTTATTCCAAGCAGAAAGAGAAGCAACCATGAAATTATTTTTAAACAAGAATTTTATGAATTGGCATACCACAAGTTCTGACGACCTTTACGTCATATCTTGGCCAGTTTGGCTCATGCTTCTCCTCGTTAGCAGCTGCCCTTTTCACACGTTCAGTGCTCTTAAAGTTGGGCCAGTACACCATCCCGTCATCATACCAGTCAATTGGCACAACAGCAATCTCCTCGCTTGCTTGAAATTCAATTAGATGAAAAGGCATCCTTAAATGTAGAAAGAAAGAAAAGGGTATTTATTCCTCATCAAAAAAGGAATAACATGGACTAAAGCATGCACAAGTGTACAGTTTGCTCAACCGTAAAGTAGGGTACTATTGCAATTTTTTTGGCAGAATATGTTGGGGTGTTGTTTCATAATCTCACAAAAATCATTGCATAATGCTAATAATATAGTGGACTATATACAGTTCATGGTATTGAGAAAAGTAGGACATGTATGTTAAATTCAGCATAAAATATCATTTCCCCAGGCATTTTGAGGGATAATGTGTCATCTCATATTTTGAAAACATGGGTGTAGTGTATGGAAAAATACCAACTTTTGTGAAATACTTACAGCAAATTTTCATCCAGAGTAATAGAAGTCATAGTCAGAAGTCAGTAGTCAACTATATTATTAGAGTTTTTAACTTGAACTGAATAGGGGTGTGTGTGGGCTCTATCTATCTGTCTGTCTGCATGTACAGTATATGTATGCATATGTATGTATGTAGCCTGTGTGTGTATGTATAATCATATGTATGTATATGTTTGTGTGTGTGTGTGTGTGTGTGTGTGTTTGTTCTGTTTATTGAATGCAATTTAAATTATTCATATACAGAGGTGGGTAGTAACGAGTTACATTTACTTCGTTACATTTACTTGAGTAATTTTTTGGGTAACTAATACTTTTAGAGTATATTTAAAAATGGGTACTTTTACTCTTACTCAAGTACATTTTTAGTGAAAAAACGGTACTTTTACTTCGTTACTGTGGGCGACGCTCCTCTCGTTACTTTATCTTAATGCAGTACAAGTTAAAAATCCTTCAATTTATTCCAAGCGCGCCATCTACTTTTTTTCCTGGGCAATGAGCGATGCCCGTTCGCGAATGATTCATTCTTTTGAGTCAATTCTGTTCGAAGGCTTGATCAAACCAGTTGGCAGACCAGTGAATCGGTTCGCGAATCAGTTTGAATGATTCGTTCAGTTCCCTGCAGCACGCGCTGAGTCGTCTGAAGCGGCTCTCACTCAGAGTTGTAGAAGAGCGTTGAAGACGTGGCTCTGGATCAACAGTCAGTTGAAAGCAAATCTGCAAAGGCTATGGTTTGCTAGCTATGAAGACCTTTATTAGATGAACACCGCGTGTGCTGACGGTTCCACAGGTATAGATTCGATTACAGTTCACGATACCACTATGACATTACAGTTTGTTGTACATGTACCTTACACATTAAATACAATGTATAATTTATTCATTAAATAAGCTGTCAGAGAGTATGAAATAAACACCCGATAACCCGCGTTAGTTCCAGGAGGAATGCCTTGCCTGGAAACAATTAATATTGATATTTTCACAATATTTACGCTTTCAGAAATAAAGGCTACATTTGTTTACATTTTGCAGAACAGACGGAAGAAGATCCGTCAATGTGCATTTTTTTCGTTATGTTCAGATGTTCTGTAGCGGTCATGTGAGGAGATTTCATTCTTCTCCGTGTCAGAGGTTATATACATATATACATTTATTATACATAATATACTTTAAAATAATTTTATTTAATTCAGTGATGCAAATCTGAATTTTTATCAGCTGTTACTCCAGTTTTGCTGCTTAATATTTTTTGGAACCTGTGACATTTTGTTCAGGATTCTTTTATGAATAGAAAGCTAAAAAAGAACAGCATTGATAATAAATCAGGCTGATACGTATTCTGATTTGCATCACTGAAATAAATTACATAAAAAAAAAAAACATTAAAAGTATTTTGAACGGCTGTGTCTGTGTGTGTGTGTGAGAGTGTATATATATATATATATATATATGTATGTATGTATATATATGTATATGTGTGTGTATATGTATGTATGCATGTATGTATATAAAATTTTATCTAAATATCTATATATATAAATAAAAGTATACTATATGCAGTATATGATCCAAAGTAACTAGTAACTAACTACTTGAGTAGTTTTTTTATCCGATACTTTTTTACTCTTACTCAAGTAACTATTCAGACTATTACTTTTACTTTTACTTGAGTAAATATTTCTTCAAGTACTTTTACTTTTACTTGAGTACAGTTTTTGGGTACTCTACCCACCTCTGTTCATATAATTATTTACAGGTGAAAGAATATGACATCTGAATGTATTTTGCATGAAAATGCACTACTTTGATAAAAATGCATTTTTCTCAGTTTTTTGACCAAAATGTTGTATTTTTGATGGTACGGTACCCACCTGCATTCAAATGGTCATAAAACATGAACACATGAAGATAGAATAAAAGAGTTTTTTTTTTGTTTAAAAGCAGAGACTTGGTTCTTTATTTTGATATATAATATGTTCTTATATTCATAGCAGAAAATATTCTGAGGGCCGTCAAAGTTAGGTGAAAATCATCAAAAATGCTGGCGGTGGCTGGCAACTTTTTTAAAAAACGCTGGCGGTGAAAGAGTTAAAGTCTCATGAATTTTTCCCTAAGTGAATTTCAAAAAAAAAAAAAACGTGAGTCACATGTACATTTTACTTTGTTTTACTCTGTTCCTATACTACTTTGAGTTATTATGACTCTTGGGTAACAAAATTAAGTGTCTAGTTTAAAATAAGACCAGATTTATGAATATAGACCATAGGGGTTAAGAGCTGCAGACATTTTTATTTACATATTAAAAAAACAAAAAAAAACACAGCTTATAAAGGATCATTCTTGTTTTGTTTTATTATATTATTAATGATTAATTTTATATATTATATATATATATATATATATTATTATTTTTTTATGTGTATCTGTGCATTAAAAATACCATCCCCACAATAAGAATGACGCTGAGTCAAATTAAGATAAAGATGTGTTCTCATCTGGAGTGTTTATTGAACCAATCAGATAAGAGTAAATCGAGAGTCAGCGAGAGCCTCATTTGATTGGCTGAAAGAAGGTCCCGCCTTCCACACGCGCTTGCAAATCTGAAATCGTGCCAAAACTGCAAGCGCAAAGACGCAGACGTACATAGCGGGTTATTTGGGGAACATTTTGCTCTATGCACGCAAGAAGTCATTTAGACAGTTGCAACAATTTCTACATACACATATATTGGTTTTAGTTGGTCAATCGGATTTGCAGTTCTTGATACGGTTGTTTTCGCTTGCAAAACACTGGGCACAGGTTTGCAATACTTTTGGCTGTATTTGGGCGAAACAACAGTGTCAAAAGTGTAAGCGCGGAAAAATGAAAGTCAGAAGAATACAGATCATATTTATTTTGCCTTAGCATCAGTGGCGTACCCTGGGGTTTCAGTCAGGGCCTTCAGTAAGCAGCTGTAAACTACATGTACTCAACATTTCTGTTACAGTTAACGCAGCCGTATGCATATAATGCACATATTATGCCGCACACAGGCTCTCAACAACAATAACGGCTGATCAACAATTTCAGTAGTAGGGGTCACTATGCACATTCACGTCACTCTAAAATAACGACGCGCCCAAAGCAGCAAAACTGTGCAAACGCTGGACATCCACACACACACACACACCACACTACAGTATTATCAACGCACCATGTACACCTCCATAACAATGTGCATGATACAATACTCATCAAATAACAAAGCACTCAACTGTCACTTGTAAATAAAGTCCATGGGTCTGTCATTCCGTCCCTTTACTCGTATTAAAAAGTAAACACGTCAACAAAATAACTTGTGCTCGGTGCTAGCTGTTAGCCGCTCATAGCACTCATAGTTGCAGTCTTTGAAATGGCGCATAAAACCTTTGCTGGCCCTTGTTAGCGAATTCAGTTTAGGTCTTCCTTTCTCAGTTATTCTCTTTTGTCTGCAAAAGGTGTTTTTAGTAGCTAGGCAACAACATCTGGTGTAGGCGCCGATGACTGCAGCTGTCATTTTCTTTCTTTCCTTGGACATCCTTGAAGGGGCGGTCTAACGCTGGGGGTAGCATGGAGAGACCTATACTTGGTAGCACTGGACCCAGACCGTTGCACGTCACTAGACCCAGAGGGCGGGCTGTCACTGAACGTCAGAATTTGATTGGCTGATGATTCTGTCACTAATGCTCGTAACAAATCAGATGTGACGTCTTTCAACAAAAGGGTAGCACCATAGACATCATATTAGATAGACGCCCTATCGACCGCTACTGCCTATTGGCGCTGACGAGCGGTGGGGCCGCCATCTTAAACCGGTCACCCGCTCCATTCACTGTAATGTGTTTGGCTGGTGCAATGAGCTGTCAGCGCATTTAATTAATCATACCTCACTTAATACCGAACTGATTTTTTTACGCGGGTTTTTTTCTGCAAAGGTCATATATGTAGCTATGATACAGGACACATGGTTCGGCATATTTTAATATTCATAGCAGGAATTAATATTCATTTAATATACTTAACAGTAATATAACATTCTGATATGAGATATAAAGTGACCAGACGTCCAAAATCAAAATATGTGATGTAGGATATAAGGTATTTTATAAATCACACACTATGATAAAGAAGCAAAACAGATAGTTACAGTAAGGTATTTTAATAAGTTTAAGAAACAATTTATTATGATTTGTCTCGTCTCTTGTTGGACTGTGATTCAACCGTTACAGTAAAGGCGCGTCCGCATCTGCGGATCCGATATGGGTCCGCTCAGGATCCGCTGATTGACAGTAGAATTTACGGCGCCGCCCGGAGGCGGAGCTGATCCTCTGGGCGGCGCCAAAACGAATGTGACAGTCACGCGGGTTTGGCGACTTGAAGGCGGATCCGCCTAGGAATCTCCTGCTGTGTGGGTTTATAGGCTTACCTTTTCCTCCGTGTCCTTCTGCTGGAAGTTGACCGTTAATGACGGGCACGGGCACGCGCACTCTCGCGCAGTACTCAGACAGTGACGCGCCGCGCGCTGCTGGTTTAAATGTTAATTTGTCCCGTGCCCTCAAACATGTAATTAACAATGATCACCATTTGCTAAGCAAACTATTTTTTTTTTGTCCTTAATTTGACACACAGACACACACACACACACACACACATATATATATATATATATATATATATATATATACACACACAAATATAATAATTCATTCCATCTTTTAAAATGCTTGATGAATTCAGTATATTTCCCAAAATATAGGCTATCCAAATGGTATCTTAACATGATGTAGTGCAATAATATGAAAAGTTATCATGAGACAAGCTGCCACGTCGCTACAACGTTCTTCACAGGACTATCTAGCGACGTCTTTTGAGGACGTGCCCACGACGTTTCTGGAACGTCAGCCAAGATTCTAAAAATGGAACTTTACCACGACGTCCTCACAACGTCGCCATAAAGTAATGTCATAAAGTAATGTCGCGCTGACCAAAGGACGACGAACTGGCGACGTCGTCACAACGTTCTGTGTTTGCTGGGACGTTACTGTACAACTCCACATACATTCAGATCAGTGTTAACTCAGCGGTGGAGTTACTCTCACGGGACACTGCACTTATTCGCAGTCACCAAAAGTACATTATCTGCATCTGCTTCTAAGACTTAAGGTGCGTTCACACCAGACGCGAATGAAGCGTTAAGCGCGAGTGATTTACATGTTAAGTCAATGCAAAGACGCGAATAGACATCTTGGCGCGGTTCGGCGCGAATGAGGCGGCGCGAATTACGCGATTCGCGCGAATGAGGCGGCGCGAATTGAGCGTTTGGGCGTTTGACGCGCTTAACGCGTGATTCGCGCGAATCGCGCGAGTTGAAAATCTGAACTTTGGCGAAAATTGCGCGCGTTAACCAATCAGGAGCTTGCTCTAGTAGTGACGTGATTATGACATAGCGGCGGCGGGAATCGAAACAACAATGGAGGACAAAGTGATCGTAGCTGTTTGTGGGCTCCGGAGCTGTATGATACATCTTCGTATCATTACAGAAACAGGAATAAAAGGATCTGATGGACCCAGACACGGCGCGAACGAGTCTCGCCGTTTTCAGCCTTCCATAACACATAAAGCGCAGCTACCCTCTCAATAAAATCCATGTCTGCCATTTTCAACGAGACTGGAGCCGCCTGGCAGAAGCCCCTCCCATGACGCCGAATTCGCGTCTGTTGTGGCAATTTCACGCGCGAATGAAGCGAGTAAATTCAAAATGTTCAGCGTCCAACTACGCGCGAATAGCGCGATTTATTCGCGCAAGTCGCGTCTGGTGTGAACGCACAGTTACTGGTTAAATGTTTCACTCAGTGTGCTGTTCTGACGGCGCCTTTTCTGAGCACATACACCCAAAGCGCGTGCTCTAAAAAGCCCGTCAAACAGCGCCTGATTACTGAACTAAGTTATGTTTTGTGCTAATACTGTCAAAACACACCAGGTTTATTTATAGACTCAGTTGGTTATGTCTAAAATGAAGGTAAACAGCTGAGAGAAACGCATGCGTGCCTGTATATTAGATGCGTGCAGGTCTTAAAGGGACAGTACTAAATATGCTGCCGACTGTAATTAAAGGGATAGTTCACCCTAAAATTGTAATTCTGTCATTATTTACTCACTCATATGTTGTCCCAAACCTGTATTAATTTCTTTCTTGTGCTGAACACAAAAGATGATATTTTGAAGAATGTGGGTAACCAAACAGTTGCTGGTCCACATTGACTTTAACAGTAGGAAAAAATAAATAAAAAATACTATGGAAGTCACTGTAGACCAGCAACTGTTTGGTTTTCCACATTCTTCAAAATAGCATTTATTTTCAGCAGAAGAAACTCGTTCAGGTTTAAAACAACTTTTGAGTGAGTAAATGAAGGTATAAAAATCAAACACTAGCCTATTTTAATTTTGGGGTGAATTATTCCTTTAATGTTAATAAAACACCAAACACAAAGAGAAAAAATCACTCACTAATCTTGACTGAAAAACTTTAATACAGATGCTGTAATAGGCATCAATCTATACAGTGTTTTATTTTTATATTTGTTCATTCAATTTCTTGAATGCTCCTGCTAAATACACCTATTGTAGACTACCTGAAAATAAAACACTGTTTATTTTATTTGTATATTATGTGTATTTGTAATGTGCATCTTTGCTCTCATTTTTTAATAACAAAGATAAAATAATGACAACGATTTTTATCTTCACCCACTTTGGCCTAAATATCCGCCATACTTTTTTATATTTTGTTACCTTGAAAGGCTTTGTCTTTATAATAGGGAAATTAGTTTGGCTGTACTGCTCAAACAGCTTGCAAAATAGAAAATCCAACATGACAAAGAATTGTGATAGTATTGTGAATCGTGATTTCAAAAATAAAGTGATATTTTTGCCATATCACCCACCCCTAGCTGAGGGGGACCAAACCCATATTTATTTATTTTTTGATTGATGTTATTCTAAAATGATTTATTTAATTTTTATTTAATTTTTATGATTTAATTAATTATTTGCTTTTCTTTAAACTCACAAACCCCCTGCAGTTCATTTACGAACCCTATGGGAAACCTTGACATTCATGTTGTCAAAAACAACAAATGGAATATATTTTCTTTTCTATGAATTTTTATAGCATAATGGGACAAGGCTAAAGTAATCTAAAAGTAATCAAGTCTGATTACCAAAATGTGAAATTTAATGGATTACGTCACTAACTACAATTTTGTCATGTAATTTGGAATTGGTAACCGATTACAATTTGTGAATAATCTTCTCAACTCTGCACCCAAGTCCATTTCATGTTTTAAGTGCCCTCTAAAACACATGTGGGCAATGGACTGGGTTGATCTACTGTAGTACAGGATACAGGCTACATTTTTTGTGATACATTTTGTTGATGTTAAAAAAGTGAATTTCGCCAATGTTTAGAAGTACACTAGCACAATGCACTAACAATGTCTTGTTAGAACAGGTTAGTCCCCCAAATGTTAATTTAGTAATAGGTAACCCTAAATACTACTGTACTCAATTTTAAACATTTAAATAATATTTTATTAAAATATGCACTTATTCAGTCTTATGCCTAACATGCAGAAAAAGTGTCACATTGAATAATTAATTACATTTTAATTTGTAATTTCATATTCATGATCTCTAGAATAACAAACCACAAAACTATAAATCCACTGAGGGTCTACAGCAGGGTTCCTCAAATCTTTCCGTGGAGGACCAATCTGCTGCAGAGTTTAGCTCCAACCCTGATCAAACTCACCTACCTGTGATTTTCTAATGATCTTGAAGACTGATTAGCATGCTCAGGTGTATTTGATTAGGGTTAGAGCTAAACAATGCAGGAGTGGGCCAGATTTGAGGATGCCTGGTCTACAGCCTGGTTGAAAACATCGAGGGAAAAAAAAAAAAACTCAATTTCCCAGCATCCCCATCTAAACCCAACCCACCCACCCCTGAGTTGTGACAGCAGTTTAGCTAAAGAGTTTGATGGTCACAGCTGTTCATATGCGACACAAAGCCACAGTAACACTCCAGTTATAGAGAAACATTTGCACACGTGTTTTGTGACGTGACGTGCGTAACGTTAAATAACGGAACTGCTTTCTTTTCTGTTCACCAACAAACTCACTTAGGCTAAATCCACTGATGCTAACTGCATGTGGTTCACCGGCTGAGGAAGCGTTGCTAGCTTTAAAGTGAACTAATCCAGCTGCAGTGCATTCAGTGTTCAATTATTTTTTTAGTCGTCAGAAAATGTAGAGTTTAAAACGATCCAAATGTCATTTGGTCTGTGAGCATGGATGAGACGCGAAGTACAACAGCACCTATTTTGATGCGCATTTAGTATGACAAGTTGACGGTCTGTCTCGTTTTTCGTCTGTGACCTATTTGAATGGTGACGTCACGCCGTTAATCTTTAATTTCCGAGCACGCTGTGCGCAAAAACATTCAGTCTCACCGTTTGAAAGCAGCTGGATTAGAAGTTCCTATCTAAATCACCCATCTAGCTCTACCGCTAAAATGGGGTCCAATGGAGACCTCAACGCAAACTCACAATGTCTCAGCAGCACTGGGGACCTGGTCCTGGACAAAGCAGTCAAACAGTGGATGGCCTGGGATAAGGTGAGAATATAACCGGTTTTAAACATTCTCACGCTGACATTATGACTTGTGGGTGTGTGTGACCATGTTGGTAACCCTTGCCATTGTCAGTGGTTTTATGAATTGTTTTCATAATGTTCACTTGTTGTTTGTCTTTATCAGACTGTGCTCATGCATTTTTAAATACAGCATCTGTTGAGAAATTAAATGAATTTGTTTTTATGTTGTCACGAACATAAAGTGCAGTGTTTAGAGATATAAACTCTCTGAAGCATTCAGTGCATTTCACTGCATTGCAGTGCCAACTTGAGTCATTCAGATGTTTTGGCTGTGGTGGTACAGTGATAATATCAGATGATGATACCAATAATTTGATATGTACCATGTTGCTACAATGGTTTTTGTACCATAGTAGTGCCACAGTATTCCTGGAGGTACCCAGGTAAATACCATGGCCCATGAATTTTAGTATCATGAAATATAGGAAAGTAACAAGGTATATGCATCTGATTCCATTGCCGTACCCCAGTACTCTTTCGTTATGGATGGTCCTACCATGGTACACAACTAGAAAAGCCATGGCATTTCCACTCTTACACAAAGTACTGGTCTAGTTAGTGGCACAGCAACATTGGCACAGTGACGTTATTAGATTTCCAGTACTAAAGATGATGTACCATGGTATGCCATCACCATGTTTTTGCTATGTCAAAAGAGGTTTGTCTGGTACATTGTAACAGCTATTTTCAGAATTGAATTGTATTATGTTGTAAGGATATTAGTACAGTTTGCAGCTCTTTTTTCAGTTTTTGTTGCACAGGCAAATTTAATATGTCATATGTCTGGCTGACCTCACCTTGCAAATGTCAGACTCCACCAGCACTGGATGACTGGTGTATATTGAAGTACACTAGAGCAACCAGCTGTCAGCTGGCAGTTGAAATAAAAATAAATAAATAAATAAATAAAAAAGCATTAGCTCAGTAAAAATAAGTGGCATTACCCTTCATGGTATGTTTAAGTGGTAGGCCTACTTTTACTGATTATGTACTTTTAATGCTATTTAAACATTCTTGTGTTCAAATGTTTAGGTGGCTCAGCTAGCTTACGTCTTTGGATTAATCGGAAGTGCAGAGATAAGCTTTCAACAACGGAAAAAAGGAATTAGCCTATTAATTTTCCATCCTGTTTATAAAAAAAAAAAAATCCATGATTAGATGCATTACAGTTGACTCATTGCCAGTGGTGTATAAAGTACCTGAAAGCCATACTTAAGTAAAAGTACAGATACCTTACCAG